>NW_012267221.1:35958261-36029613 GCF_000151885.1 Dipodomys ordii | reverse complement strand
GGGTGATATATAAGGATCTAGCTTTAGTTTTCTACATGTAGTTAACCAATTTTGCCAGCACCATTTACTGAAGAGGCTGTCTTTCTTCCATTAATGTACCTATTTTTAAATCTAGTTCAGATCTCAACAAATTTTAAGAGTTCTCATTCTTAGGACTGTATTGGCAATTTCTCATATCTCCCAATTAACTTTCCAGATTGGAAACTGGAAAACTGGAAACTGAAAAATGGAATTTGAAACAGTTGAATTCAGTCTGATGTCTAAACTTATATACTATAACTAGATACACAAAAGTAAAAATACTTCCATATTGAAGTATCTCAATTTGTTTTATTTTAAATATTAATAAAAACAATATATTAACATGGCAGAATGTTTCAATAATGGATAAACCCAAACCTCAGGTAGACATTAATAGTGTATGGCGAATGGTTTCTTAAGAAAACACCATTGTATTTGCTATCCAGCTTTGTAATATTTTTATGTACAGTTAATACAATGACAACATATCCATTCAAATGGAAGAATTAACAGTAAGTTAGAAAAATTCAACCACAAAAATAAAATTTTAGAATGTGGACTGAGTTACATATGATGTATTTTACAAAGCAAACCCTAAATTTTCTCTCTATCCCAGAAGTATGAAAGGAAACAGTTGATGTCCATTAAAGGACCTAAATATCGGGGCTGGGAAGGTGGCTCAGTGGTAGAGCGCTTGCCTTGCATGCTCAAGACCCTGGGTTCGATTCCTCAGCACCACATAAGCAAACAGAAAAAAGCCGGAAGTGGCGCTGTGGCTCAAGTGGTAGAGCGCTAGCCTTGAGCTGAAGAGCTGAGGGACAGCGCCCAGGCCCAGAGATCAGGCCCCACGACCGGACCCAAAAAAAAAAAAAAAGGACCTAAATATCATTTTTTCCCCCCAAAGAATGGTTCTTTGTTTTTAGTGGGAGAATTTTGATGACTGCCCTCTGATAATACCATATATGTGAGAGAATAGAATAATATTGAATATATCCATTCTATGGCTAAAAGAGAATCTAAAGTGAATTATACCTTGCACATTATATTTAAGACATTATAATTTTTGTTCAAATATTATTGTGTTCACCCTAAGTCTGTACTTTGTGACTGCCCCAAATCAACCTTCATTTCAGAAGCTAGCAAGTTGATTTCTTGTGCTTAATGGGAATGACAGGCTCTCATTTTAAGCTTGTCCTTAAATGTGAAAATTCAGTCATAAGTAAGAGATGTTCTCTATTATTCACACTGCCATTTAGCCTGAGAGCCTGTGTAGCTCAAATATTAAATTCAATCCCCCACAGAGCATAGCTGTCAAACACAGTGGTAGGGGTTATCCTACTAGTGTAACCACTTGAGATTTAATCTCAAATGCCATTTAAAAGATTCAGCCAAATATGGATCTCAGAGTGTTTGGCACTTTTAAAGCCATTCTTTTGCTTTGTTCATATTTCTATCTGTTTCAAATTTCTTTGAAACTTAAAAATGAACATTTGTCTCTATTAACTTACCTTTTGGCAAGTTTTATTTTTTATATGTTTTTCTATTGTAAAAATACTGTGTAGAGGGGTTACAGTTACATGAGTAAGGTAATGAGTACATTTCCTATCCAGCATTGTTACCTCCTCCTTTGATTTTTTCCTAACATCCCTTCCCTCTGACCTCCCCAACTCCCCTCCTACCCCTCCCCCAAGTTGTAAAGTTTGTTTTCAACATAGTGTCTTGTATATCTCATTGTTACAATGGGTCAACCTGTATCCTTATTTCAGCAATTTGTTATTTCCCTTTTCTTCCCCAAATTAGAAAAATGTATATACAAAATGTAGGGCAGTGACATCAAATACAGTGAAAACAGCGGTTATACTGTGAGGAAAGAACATACAAGAGAAACCAAAAGCACATAATACATTATAAGTACATTAACAAGAACAGCAAGAAAGATAAAATCTCTTGTGTCCCTATCTTGGGGTTGATTTCACTTAACATCATGTTATATGGTCATATGAACATAGCTTTTGACCTTTTCTGCTTGTCCTAGACTTATGCTAGTTATTGCAAATAAGGGAAACCATGGGGATGTTTCTTTGGGCCTGGCTTACTTCACTTAATATAATTTTTTCCCAAGTCTTTCCAATTCCTAACTAATGGGGTGATGTCATTCTTTCTGATGGAGGCATAAAATTCCATTGTATAAATATACCACATTTTCTTGATCCATTCATCTACTGAGGGGCATCTGGGTTGGTTCCATATCTTAGCTATGGTAAATAAAGCTGAGATAAACATTGTTGTGCTGGTAGCTTTAGTATAGCCTTGTTTGTGATCATTTGGGTAAATGCCCCGAAGTGGGATTGCTGGGTCATAGGGGAGCTCTATATGTAGTTTTTTGAGGAATCTCCATACTACTTTCCAAAGTGGTTGAACAAGTTTACACTCGCACCAACAATGCAGTAGAGTTCCCTTTTGTTGTTATTAGAGTTCTTGATTATAGCCATTCTAACTGGGGTGAGGTAGAATCCTAATGTTGTTTTGATTTGCATTTCTTTTATTGCTAGAGAGGTTGAGCATTTCTTCATGTGTCTATTGGGCATTCTTACTTCCTCTTCAGAGAAGTTTCTCTTTAAGTCTTTAGCCCACATATTTATCAGGCAGTTGTTTCTTTGAGGATTTGTTGTTGGGGGATTTAATTTTTTGAGTTCTAAGTATATTTTAGATATGAGACCCTTGTCCCATGTATGGCTAGTGAAGATCTTCTCCCAATCCATAGGCTTTCTATTCATCTTGCTAGCTAGGTCCTTTCAGCCAGTTTTAATAGACTTATACTTTAACTAAATAAGAGTACCAAAAGGAAAATCTTACTCTTTTAAGGAATTAGTTTCTGTTGTTATAATTAGCATATCACCTCAAAGTGGCAGTTTCTTTGTATGGAACTAGTACTTCTCTTGTAATGAAGTCTGAAAATAAATTAGAGATGCCTTTATTAAGGCATTTGTCATTGGCCCCAATTGCTAAATGAATCAGGACATGACTTTAAGTACTGCCTACCTATACTTACCTTTAATTTATTATTTTCTTGTTTTCAGTGAGAAATGAAGACCACAGTAAACAACTTACTTCGGAAAAAGGTGAGTGCAGGCCATATGGTTTGTTCCTGGCCTTTGAAGGCCAGGCAAGTACTGTATTTGGTTTATCTCCTTATCCCTATATTTTATGCCTGGCTTTTCTTAATCTGTCACCATTCCCATTCAACATAGTGGCCACAACAGCCATATTTGAAGGAAGTTATGTAAAGACTACTTGTGTTTATAATACATTAAAAGTATGGACTGTCAAGTTTTCCTTTACTCTTTGGTCTGAAGAAATCTTGCTAATGGTTGGTAGTACTTTGACAGATTTATTAGATTTTTGTTTGTCCTTGCAATCATTTTGATGACTTTCAAAAGTCACACCACGTAAGTGTGCTTTCAGCTGTACATATGTTGTTGTGGTTTATGTTGGTGAGCTCCAGTGGCCTGGAGTTGCTAACATGGCGAATCAGTAGTCAACATATGGTCATCTTCCATTTTGGAACATTTTGTTCTGTTAATAGGCTACACTTGCCATATGTAAGGCAGGCTCTAGAGAGCCAATAGTACAGTGTATCTGTTTCAGGCTTCAGTCATCTTACTCATTAGGATGAGAGACCAACATAACTCTAAAACTAGTATGTTTCACAAATCAAAATGACTCATAATATTTCCAGAATTTCTGGAACTTAGTAAGACAACA
The DNA here is from genome assembly GCF_000151885.1 of Dipodomys ordii. Classification (NCBI taxonomy): domain Eukaryota; kingdom Metazoa; phylum Chordata; class Mammalia; order Rodentia; family Heteromyidae; genus Dipodomys; species Dipodomys ordii. Next base: position 36,025,827 of record NW_012267221.1, on the reverse strand, counting down.
GTGTATTAGAATCCAGTTTTTTTGTTTTATTTGTGTGTGGGGGGCTTGAACTCTGGGCTTGGGCGCTGTCCTTTTGCTCATCAGCTCAAGGCAAGCCCTTTACCCCTTGAGCCACAGTGCCACTTCCAGTTTTCTAGTGGTTTATTGGAGATAAGAGTCTCATGGATTTTCCTGCCTGGGCTGGCTTTGAACCGCGATCCTCAGATCTCAGCCTCCTGAGTAGGATTACAGGTGTGAGCTACCAGCGCCCGGCTAGAATATTATGTTTCTTCCAGATTGTTGATATATTTGCATTCATGATTATTGCTGGCAGTTTAAAAGAAGTTGCCTTTTCCCTCTGGAGTGATTCTTAGTTTAGATTGTTAGAATATTTGTTTCGATTAGTGATGCAATTAATGATTAATATATGCTATGTGATGAAACAGAGGATTAGGAACTCCAGTAGTAGACTGTATTTTCTTCTCCTGAGAAGACAAGTGTTACAGTAATGTCATTGCCCCAACACAAATTTCAAACAGGTTATGCACATAGTTGTAAAGTCAAATTACTTTTTTTCCAATTTAAAGTTTATAGAGTAATTTTATGCTAAATAAGTTAAAGAAGTGCACTGATGGTATAGATTCAGGTATTCTAAAGATACTAGAACAGACATATTTCTACATGCTATAAAATGTCCTTAAGGGGGCTGGGAAGTGGTAGAGTGCTTGCCTTGCATGCATGAGGCCCTGGGTTCTATTCCTCAGCACCACATAAACAGAAAAAAGCCAGAAGTGGCACTCTGGCTCAAGTGGTAGGGCACTAGCCTTGAGCTGAAGAGCTGAGGGACAGTATCCAGGCCCAGCCCCCATGACCGACAAAACCAAAAATGTCCTTAAGAACCATATATAAAATGTTCTGGTTCTAAAGGTTGTTGGTGAAGTGTTTGAGGCTACTTCAACACCTCTACTACTGTATTTGACTCCTTTTTATTTTTTCACAAGATGCTATGGACTCTTTGACTTACTAGTCTTAAAAATTTTCTGAATTAAATGCATAACTAAATGTTTATATCAAACTATATTATTTATTTGTGCTTTTATCATTTACAAAATCAACCATTGGTTTTAAAATAGAATACATCTTTATAGTTTTCATTTAAAATTATGACCAAAAAATAAAATTTATGACCAAAATATTTCATGTGTACGATTCTGAAAATATATCAGCAGAGTTCCCATTAATGAAAAAAAGTTCCCACTACCTATTCATATAAGCACATATTTTAAAATTCTAGACTGTTTCCTTAACTATTTGACTCCCTTGAGAGGATTCTAAAATCAATAAATGATGTGTACTGGAACAAAAGTACTCATGAGTATGTAAGTACTGGGGAAATAGAAGATGGGATTTTCTATTAAGAGAAAACATATTACCTAATGCTGAAGGACTTTGATCTTTTTAAACTTCCTTTATAGGAAGAATCATGGAAGGGTCTCAGATTAACTTCCAAATTCTTTTAGTATTAGTGGGCAAAGCAAGGAATAAAGAGTATGGTGTGTTACAAAGACCATTGGATTGAATTTTAGCTCTGCCATTTATTAACTATGAAAACTTGACAAGTAACTTAATGAACATTTCTAGTCTGTGCCTTGATTTCTTTATATTTTATATTGTATTTATAATATGATAGTGACTAATATAAGAATTGAATGATGTATGTAAAGGGTTAAGGACACAAAAAGTCATTCAGTATCAGGTACCATTACCTGAGTCAAGTAAATCTCAAATATGTCTTAGAAAAAATGTGGTTTTTGCCTCATATCTTTATCTTCTCATTTCTCATGGCCTTTGATAATGAGATGTCAATTTCAAGATTATGTAGTTTAACTTCCAGAGCTTTTGGAGGCCTTTTCATCCAGCCACAAAATAATGCCTGTAGAAAGCAAGTAGGGTTAAATATCCTGTTAGTGTGAAAATGGTTATTAGAGGGAAAATTTTTCCCTGTGGCTTTTCAGTCAAAGGAAAATTTTAGAAACTTTAACAACTGCAGACTTGAATCATTTATTCCTCATCTTTAATAAAAATGTTGTTTCAAAATTAAGTATAAAAGCATAATCAAGACTATAACCTGTCTCTATTCTAGTTTTTGAGATGACTAGGTGATTTCCAGGGTTCAAGAAACTCTTTGAAATTATTTGCAAATTGCACTGTGTATTTTGTGTGAGAAGTCTGTAATATATAAATACTCTCAAAATAATTAATTTTGAAGAAGTCAGATAAAAGATGATTGTTTCTTTGATGTATATTACTTAGCCTGATGTATAATAACATTCTTTGAGTTTTGTTTTAAAAGCATATCCTTATAACAAGTAAACAATTAGCCACATTTCCCCAGCAAATACTATACAAAAACTTGTGATGCTAAAGTTTAATAATGATTTGATGTCTCCTGTTTCATATTGAAAAAGTCCCAGTGATAATTTTCTTTTTGAACCTAGTGCCTGAAAAACATCTAACTGTAGCATCTTAGCACATTGTTCCTTTCTTTTTAAATAATGAAAATTTAGTTACTTATTTTTGACTTTTTTCCTTTCAGGCTTAAGCTTAATGAAAACAGATAAGGTACTCTTAAAAATAACATATTTGCTTTATCTATTTAATAGCAACTGTTTTCCTTTTCTAATTATGCTTTTTTTATACTACATGTTTTTATCACAAAGTGCATCACAGACTTTATGTAAGCACTGGGATAAAATGGTTGTGAAAAATAAAAAATAAGGGCTGGGAAGGTGGCTCAGTGGTAGAGTGCTTGCCTTGCATGCATGAGGCCCTGGGTTCGATTCCTCAGCACCACATAAGCAAAAAGAAAAAAGCCAGAAGTGGTGCTGTGGCTCAAGTGGTAGAGTGCTAGCCTTGAGCTGAAGAGCTGAGGGACAGCACCCGGCCCAGAGTTCAGGCCCCAGGACTGGACCCCCCCCCCAAAAAAATAAGTCACTTTGGGAACTGGATGTATAGGAATAATGGGGAAGATTTCCTTCACAATAAAAAGGAAAAATTATTCTTCAAGGAAGAGAGAAAATGTCAACAAAGGAGAACTTACATTATAATAAATTATGAACAGATCACTTGCTAACAAGTTTGTTAAGTAATGCTTGAAGTGGATTTTCTCAGCTTTTAGCTACCACTTATGCTTTGAAAAAGTGGGTCGGCTATGACTCATAAGTGCACTCTCATACCAATCCAGCTCTTTTACTCAGTACCAATTACTGAACAGTTGATTCTCAAAGGAAGAAAAATCATGCCACTTTTATCTAGTTTGTAATAATGCATGCTTCATTTTACTTTTAAGTCAGAGTCACATTTGCATTCATTCCCACTTTAAGGTTGGTATTTTTCAGAAGTTACAAGGATTTCACTTTTGAGATATTTATTCTAGTATTTAGTTCATTTAGTTGAGAACTAATGACCATAAAATATTTTACAACTGCAAATAAAATATAAATTCAAAATTGTCAAACCCTTTTGGACCATAGAATAAAAATACGCTTATATTACTATGTCAACATTTGTATAGTAGAAATTGTTGCCTGTAACATTGTTTGAAAAGATTCTGGGGCTGAATCTGGGTACAGAGGGAAAGCATACCCAAATGATTAGCAATATATTTTTCTATGTGTGAGACATAAAAGGGAGTTGTAGCTACATTTTTGCTATGCTTGGTTATAAATTTTGAGAAAAGTAAAAGTTTACCATTTGTGCTACACACATACACACATATTCTGTTTTACCTTTAAAATATATGAAAGGCTGGTGGATGGTGGCTCATGCCTATAATCCTTGCTATTTAGGATATCTGAATATACTGACACTGATATCTGAGGATCACGGTTCAAAGTCAGCCTGGGCAGTAAATCCATGAAACTCTTATCTGTAATTAACTGCCAAAATTTTTTGCCAAAACAGCAGCTGTGGCTCAAATGGTAAAGTGCAATACAAAAGCTCAGGGAAAAGACCCAACCCGAGTTCAAGCCCCAGGACTGGCACAAAAATAAATAAATAAAATATATCATGAATATGATTGAGAATTAATCAGCTGAGTTACTCAGTTGTTTGTTTGTTTTGTCGTTCATGCGCTTGAACTGGGGCCTGGAAGCTGTCCCTGTGCTCTTCAGCTCAAGGCAAGAGCTTTACTGCTTGAGCCACAGCTCCACTGGTTTTTTTTGTAGTGGTTTATTGGAATTAAAGAGTCTCTTTCCTGCCTGGGCTGGCTTTGAACAGTGATCTTCAGATCTCAGCTTTCTGCGTACCTAGGATTACAGGCGTGAACCACTGGCACCTGGCTTAGGTATACATATACATATATATATATATATATATATATATTCATTCATTCTTAAATCTTGTGGAGCATTAACTATGAAAGAAACAATGTAATTGGTTATGAAGTAATTAGTTTCTCTTATTAATAGTAATGGGACACAAAGATAAACAGATTAACCAAAACAGAGTTTAAAATGCAAAATCTTAGGAGGTGATCAAATGCCTATACTAATGAGCAGGGAAAATTTGCAAAGATTATAATGATAATAATTCAATAAAAAAGTATTCAACAAAGAGGTGTTGAAGAAGCAAATAAGGTGTAATAATATTTTCCTGAGTCTGGAAAGGCAGCATGTTTACTAATACACAGTGTGGAAAAGTGGACTCATTAAGTCTCCATGTGTGCCAGAAAAAACAGAAAAGAGCAGAAAGATCTCATTCTCACTGTATAAGTTAAGAATGAATGCCAAATTAAAGTTTGAACTGAGTTGAAAGCTTCCCCAGGAAGGGTGGAGATTTTTCCCCCCACTCTGTTCTGATCTCTGCAAATCTTGGAACTGTATTTGTCTGCAGGTAGAAAGGGTCATGAAGAACAAATCTGACCTTTTTTCTTTAATTTATCTTTTTTTTCTTAATTCTAGATGGGTTGGCAATTAGTTCCCATTCTTATTTTGTGACTTAGTAACCACTTTGGCCTAATCTTTAGACAAGATCTTGGACCAATTAGTATTCAATCCATTCTAGACCTGATGAGTGTGCTCTAAAAATAGATGTTGTTGTTTTAAAGACATGGTTAATTTGAAAAATAACATTCTATGGGAATTTAGATATCAGAAAACAAAACAGCTTCAACAAAACTCAGACATCAGTTGATATCCATTTATTTCTGTTCTGAAGATGAAGAAACAAGCACAAAATAGATGAATTATTTGTAATCTGTACATATTATTCAGTAGGTCAAAAATGGTTATCCTGTGATGGTAAAAAATAAAATCCATTTCAAAGATAAGTTCTATTTTTTGTGTTTTCACAGCAGAAGTTAACCACACAGTGTTTCACTGCTTAAAAAAAACAGCTCAAAATTGGTATCTGGAAGTAATGCATGACCTTAGTTACATGGGGGATTAAAGGCATTTCCTGGACTGCAGATGTTTTTGCAGAAGAATTGCAGAGCTGATTCACTTCCTCCCATTTTTCTTATTCTTTCTCTCTTCCTCCTGTTAGCTGCATTTTCTGTTCTCTTAGGATTTAAGTTTTTTGTTCAATTGAGTTTCACATGATTCTGAAGCCCAGAATATATGTCCTTGCCACCATTTTTCATATTGACATTTACAGGGACTCTTATACAGAATATGATTACTTAACTGTTATGTAGAAAGCCCAACACCAAGAAAGTAATAAAGAAATTTTACCCAGTAGGAACTCACAAGACAGAATTCAGAAACCATGGTTTGCCTGCCTTTGTGAGTCCACAGCCCTCGGCACCTATAATGATCCTCTTTAGATAGCTTCTCTCTGCTAAAGAGTATTTGGACGGCCGAGAGCAGTTAACTACCTTCCTAATTCATTAGTAACTTATTTTGTCATCTAGAAGATGAATAATAAATATTTGCTGAAATGAAAGCAATTTATTTTTATTTTTAAGTGATTGACCAGTAACTGTAACAACCCTGTGATGTGTAGGTCCCAAAAGACTTTTATAAAAAATTAACAGAGTGTGTATTCTCTGCTGAGATATTAACATCTGCTGAATTTGAACACAAAAGGGTATGCTTCAGGGGAGAAAGTGAGGTAATATAGAAATTAATTTTATTATGAAATGATCCAGAACAATCTGGGGCACTCTGAAGTTATTGCCAAGTTTCACACATGAAAACTATTCCAAAATATGTCAACTTTCCCAAAATGTGAAGTCATTGCATTTGCTACTGATTGCCTCCAAAAATCACCTCCTGGATTAGTTATAACTTTACAGAATAAAAGGTGTGAGTTCACGAAATAAAATTTATTTGTATAGATAAAATAGAAGTCTATGAATATGATTTAATGATCTAGCAAGACAACAATCCTTGTCCTTTGAAATATAATTTTTAAATACTTATTCAAGTGCTTCATCAATAACATTCTCATTTATAATGATTTCTTAAAAATCTGCATTTACTATTTAGGATATAAATGAGCAAGGACTATATCTATGAATTAATTTAAAATCTGTTTATAAATAAATAAATTTTAATAGATCTATAAATTAATTTTATATCTATAATTAATTTGGATCTTAAGTAATCTGGAAGTCAATTCTAAATGTTTTACAGAATTGAATTTAAGTATTCTATGAGTGGATAAAATTAGTTTTTTAAATATTATTTGAGCCTTTTCTTTTCTTTTCCACCAGTTCTGGGGCTTGAACTCAGGGCTTGGGTACTCTGAACTTCTTTTGCTCAAGGCTAGTACTCTATCATTTGAGCCACAGTGCCACTTCCAGCATTTTCTGTTTATGTGGTACTGAGGAATAGAATCTAGGTCTTCATGTATGCTAGGCAAGCTCTCTGCCACTAAGCCACCTTTCCAGCCCTTAAAATTAGTACTGAAAATAGTCTCAGAAAATTCTAAATTAAAGTAAGACTTTATGAATATATACTGAGTACTTTGCTGTGTTGTAAGTATATAACTATGTTTTCTGCTCATTAATTTAATTTTTATGCCAGTTCTATAGAGTAACATTTCCAATTTTTCTTTGGAGATGGGTCTCACTATGTACTCCAGGATGTCCTTGAATTCATTCTGCCTTCTAAGTATTGGGATTACATGGTAGCATATGCTACCATGAAGTTCTCTAGGATCTCCAAACCAAGGCTCAGAAGTGTGGTCATTTAATATTATCAAACAACAGAGCCAATTTCTACTTTTAAAAACACAGTGAACCTTATTTAATGTTGAGGTTTAAGTAATGTTTAATGCAAAATTTTCTTTTTGAAATCTACAATGTAGTGGGTAGAAACATGTATTCCCACACTTAATTTCTCTCTTTTAGGTACAAAGTGTATGTCCATATACTTTGAACATCCTGTCAGATTTAGTCTTTTCTAGCACCTACATCTTGGAAAGTGCCCCTTTCCATTAATGCTTCTCTTCCAGTGAACACCAGCAATTAGTAAGTAAGCCAATCAATGATGTTGTTTGGGTCAACTGATTATTGTACCTTTGAGAGATGGATAGGGAACAGAAGTCTATGCCTAGCATTAGGGAAGAAGAAAGCCTTTCTTTGGGCCAAAGGATTTCCCTTTGGTATAAACTCATCCCATTGCTTCCTACATATACATTATGTAAAGGTGATTAATGTGTAGCAAGTTTACATTGAAACCATAACAATTAACTCATCTGTTGTGTTTATTGTTCTGGTGATTTTGTGTAATAGATTTAAAAATTCTGTTTTCTTGTAGTTATTGACTCCAATGTTAGGTAATGAATGAGGAAAGTACATTTATAGGAAGTTAACTTCTTAGTGATTTTGATATTTACTTAGATATTATTAGAGTCTTTTTTGGTGGCGAATTTTTGTGTAATTCTAGTGTTTTGACTCTCAAGAACCCATGATTTTCTTAACATACACTGTATTGTTGATAGAGTAGAGAGCTTACCTCATCAACATGAGGCCCTGAGTTCAAAATGGTACCACCACCAAACAAAATTTCTCTCTAATTCCCACTGTCATATGAAGATGAATTAACCATATCTAAAGGGCATGTCACTGAGCATATAAGTTAGATGATGTTGTGTTACTAGTACCTGCGATATCATTAAAACCAGAGGGTCCACTACAGATAAAGGTTTTCACTTGCTGTTTATATTAAATAAGAAATGTGTCTTGGATCTAAGCTATGGAAAAGAACCTGTTTAGTTGAAGTACTTGCTTCTGTCCTATCCTTTTTGCAATTAGGTGTAAAGCAGATTCTTAGCACAAAGCATGACGCCAGATGTAGCAAGTTTTCTGTAAGGAGGGAGAATTTCTGTTTGCATTGCTGACTCTGTGGCAGTCATAGTAGTTTTTTCCTCCCATGAACAACATTCACTTGAAGATACTGAATAGAAATAAGATGGAGTCATCTACCAACACCTTTGCGCTATAGAAGTGTTTCTAGAATGAGGGAAATTTAAGAAAAAAGCCTGTGACAAGAAGTCTCAATCACAGCAGTTTCCACTCTTGATTCCCTGCATGTGAATAACACTTGCAGGAGAGAGCAACAGAAAAAGGAAAATGCCTCCCTTTGATCCATTCAGATAAGAGCAGAAATTTAAAGCTATCTTACAGGTTCAACATTTATTGAATGTAAGCACACAGATATGCCTATGTTAGTTTAGCTTTGTACTTTGGGAATGTAAAAATAATTGGGGTAAGCAATGAGAGCTCAGATCATGGAAGGTCAGGCTCAGTACTGTTTGTCTTTTGGGGCTGAATACTTCTGAATTATGAAATATTGACATCTAATATTGACATCTGTCAGCCTCATTGATATCTTACGGTGCCAATACTTCATAATGGCTATAGCATCTCTCCCCCAGTTCTAACAGCTGAAAATGTTTGCAGACATTGCTAAATGGGTTATTACTCTTTGTTAAGAACTACAGCTTTAAACACTGATAGTCCATAGAAGCAATGAATTTCATCTCAGTTCTTCCATTAATGGAGGGCAGTTGGTTCTTGATGGAAAGAGGCTGTTATTTATTGAACACATGTATAAGGCATATATTTATTTATTTATTTATTTTTGGATCCGGTCGTGGGGCCTGAACTCTGGGTCTGGGCGCTGTCCCTCAGCTCTTCAGCTCAAGGCTAGCGCTCTACCACTTGAGCCACAGCGCCACTTCTGGCTTTTTTCTTTTTGCTTATGCGGTGCTGAGGAATTGAACCCAGGGCCTCATGCATGCAAGGCAAGCGCTCTACCACTGAGCCACCTTCCCAGCCCCAAGGCATATATTTATGATCTCAACTAATGCTTTCAAGGGCCTTTTGGAGTTGCTATACAAGGTTGAAAAATGAAAGGACTCTCAAAAATGTGTAAATCCACTGTTGCAAAGATTCTTTTTTTATTGTGAAAATACCGTACAAAGTCGTTATGTCAAAAAACGAAATTTACAACTTTGGTGGGGGGTGGGGGGAGGAACGGGTGGAGGAAGGGGGGAATATAGGAAGGGATGGGAAGAGGAAACAAAGAGGAGGCAACAATGCTTGATAAGAAATGTACTCGTTATCTTTCCCATGTAATTGTAACTACTTTGTACGGTATTCTCATAATAAAAAAAAAAGGTAAATTAGGATAAAAAAAAATACCATACAGAGGGGTTACAATTACATGGGCAAGCATTGTTGCCTCCTCCTTCATTTTCCCTTCCCATCCCTTCCCATATCTCTTCCTCCCCGCATTCTCCCTCCCCCCCCCCCCCAGCAAAGACTCTTTATCCACAAGGTATCTAATAGGTTATGGCACAATTGGAAAAAAAGGAAGCTCAGGCAATGATAGGAATTCTGAAAACTTTCAGTGTATCCTATAAGACACTTTCTTAGTTTACATTGTATGTTCAGATTATGAGCTTTGCAGATACATTTAGAGAATCTAAGTTTAGTAGAACTCAAACAAGTTTACTAAAGGCTTTTTATACACTCCAAGTCACTAAGCAATAGCCAAGTGTTATAAACAGGTTGCACCAGATGCAAACCTATCAATCCATATACCCTAAAAATGTCAAGTAGCTGATATGGAGTACCTCTGTGGGAATTTTCAATTTTAAATAATGCTACTACTTGGAGTAATTCTATTTTGTCTTTCAGGCATTGATGGAGATAAGCATAGACCTTAAACCAGTAAGATTTCTGAGTCTGCTTCTGATGTTTGTTTTTCTGGCAAGAGCCTCAGATACTTGTACTGCTTGGGTCACTGTGCTTCCATAAGAAGTACTTAGTAAATAGAATCATAGCCTTTTAGCTCTTTCAGCTTTACTACTTTGTAATTCTGTGTTATAGATTTCTAGTTTTAATCCATTATTATCTGACAAAAACAACATGATTTAAATTTTCTTGTTTGCTAAATCTTGCTTTATGTCCTAACATATTATCTATTTTGGAGAGTGTTCCATGGGCTTCTGAAAAGAACTTATATGGTGAAGTTACTAGATAGCATACTGGGTATATATCTGTGGAGTCCACTTGCTCTATTGAGTCATTTATTTTCGACGTTTCTTTTTTGATTTTTTTTGTCTAGCTGACTTATTGATAATACTTGGAGTTTTAATGTCTCCAGCTATAATGATATTGGAGTCCATCTGTATCTTTAATTCTGATAGTGTTTAATGGGCATTTGGTGAACAGTTGCACCAAATTTAGAATTGTTATGTTCTCTTAATGGATGTTTCCTTTTATTAATCTGAGGTGGCCTTTTTTGTCTCTTCTGACTTGGTTCAGTTTGAAGTCTAATTTTACAAATATGAGTATATCTACCATTTCCTGTTTTCAGGAAGATCTTTTCTCCAACCTTTCATCCTAAGATGGTGTGTGTGTGTGTGTGTGTGTGTGTGTGTGTGTGTGTGTGTGTGTGTGTGTCTGTGATGCTTTACTAGTAGGCAACTGGTACTTGGATCTTACTTTTTAATTCAGCTTGATTTTCTTTGCCTTTTAATTGGAAAATGGAGACAATTAGTATTCATCATTAATACTGAAAGGCATTTAGTGATTACTGATACTTTGTTGTTCTCTAGTGCTTATTTCTTTCCTGTTCTTTATTTGGTGAGATTTCTTTTCTTATTTACTTATTCTCCTTGTCATTTAATTGGGAGATGGAGAAAATTAGTATTCAGCATTAATACTGAAAATTATTTAGTGATTTAGTATCAGTGTACTTTGTTGTTCTCCAGTGCTTGTTTCTTTCCTATTCTTTATTTAGTGAAATTTATTTTCTTCCTTATTTTTATGGTTATCGTTGTCTTTTTCTTCTGTGTGTAGAATGCTTTTGAACATTTTATGTAGTATAGGTTAACAGTCATGAGTTGTTTTGTTGTATTAGTTTTTCATGGAATGTTTTATTTCTCCTTCCTTTATGAATGGTGACTTTTAGTCTTCTGAACACATAAGACCCTGACGTCCTTGCACCTGTTGAGAGATCTGCTTTTATTCTCACGTTTGCCTTCATTGTGATTTGGTGTTTTTCTTTTGTAACTTTCAATTTTTCTCTTGTTTTCTATACTTAATGTTTTAACTGTAACATGCTGTAAAGAGGTTCTCTTCTGGCCTTATTTATTTAGAATCATAAAGGAATCCATTATTCAAAGAGGCTTCTCTTTCTCAAGATATGAGAAGTTTTCTCCTATTATTTTATTGAATGTGCTTTCTATGCCATTAACTAGGAAATTCTTCTATGTATGTAATTCATGAGTTTAAACTTTTAATGGAGTCGTGGGTTCTTATGTGTTATTTTCATATTGCTTCATTTTTTTCTTTGTCTTCTTCTGTTTCTCTCTACTGTATCTATCATCTTCAAATCCTGAGATTCTGTTTTTCATTTGACTTGCTCTACTGGAGAGGTTTTCAATTGCAGTTTTCATATCCAGGACTTCAGTTTTGATTTTTTTCCTCTATTTCTGTATCTTTATTGAGTTCCTTTTTCATGGTTCAGTAATGACTTTTTATTTAACTTTTTATATGTGTCTTTTTTAACTCTATTGTTTAGATCTTTGATTTCATGTAACTTTTGAATTCTCTTTGCATTTATTTAGTTGTTTACTTTTACTTATACTCTCTTTACTTTCATTGAGATATTTATTACTGTTCTTTTTTGTCCCACTGATTATTATCATTCCTTTGAGCTCAGTATATGGGATCTCCACCACTTCATCCACATTCTATTTCTGTTTTTTTATTTGTGATTGTTGAGTTTTTGAAATGCCATATTGACATTCTTTTTAATATTTCTTGTGTTCTTGTGTTGCTGAGACTTACTCACTTGACGTCAATATGTAGCTCGAGATTTTCATTTGAAGTTTTCCTGTTGAATTATTCTCTAAGTTTGGCAGGGTTAAATAGACGTACTTTTCGAATCCTTGTATCCCTTCAAGATCATGGCATGGCCAGTGCATTCTGGGTACAGTGTTCTGTGCTTATTTAAGACATTGGGTCAACAACAGCTGACGAGGTGGAGATGGGACTGGTCTATTGTGGCAGACTCTTTGGGGGAAGTTCCGGGCTTGTCCGGTAGCAGGGGTGTGTGGTCGGGTCTCTGATCACAGCTAGTGAGTAAGAAAGCATTCTAGTGTTCTTCAGGTATACATTTTCTCTTCTCAGTGAACCCAGTAACTGCTTTGGATTTTCAGTTTAGAACTTACTTTTGAGAGTGAAGAGAAAATACCTCCTGCCACCAGACATTTTGCTCTAACTAGAGGATTCTTGCATTTTTCTTTAGTCTTGGGACAGTGACTAGGCCCCAGATGCTGTGCCCTAGCTATAGCTTCCTGAAGGTCTTTGACTTCAGATAGGGACCGAAATGCTCCAGAGCATGAAGTAGCTTCACCTACCCACAGGTCAATTGTTTAGTCATCCCACTTAGCTAATAAAGTTTTCTCAAGAATCAGGCACGCTTTCATCCTATGCTGGGCCTTGCTAGACAGTATGTAATGCTGGTTATAGGTGAGTTCACAGGTTATATGCATTCACTGGTCTGGGGCCAGATTTGGGTGACTTTAGCCTACCTGTTTAGCTAAAAGAGTTTTCCAGAGGATACAAATTTTCCTCCCTGTGCTGAGTTGGCCTGTGCGACTGAAATGGGTTTGCCCCCACTTCCCTGATCATAGTTTTGCTCTGGTGGTGGAGCGCAGGTGCTTATCAGAAGCTGACTGGTGGCTAAGGCAAGAGGTTTCTTGACCTGAACTTAGCCACCCAGGCTGATGTTTTTGTTCACAGTGTCTCTGTGCAAGTGGCTGCAAGCTAACCAGTAAATAATAAATAAAAACCAGGTTTTGCTGTAGACCAGGTTTATGTGGTAGTTCTCATTACTCCCAGTAAGATTTCCTTTTTTTTTTTTAGAGATTTAGAGTCCAGTAATTTTCATTTTTCTGTAGCTACTATCTTTCCTTTGTTGGTGTCCTCTAACTTACTTATCTCTTGTTACAACTATGTACTTAGATTTTATTTCTGGCTCATAATGATATGCAAGAGTGATATCTGTCAGCAATATTATCTTGAGTACCTCTTACATCTCTTTATTATGTATTCATCTATTTGTATGTGCCAGTTGGAATAGTATGTTATTAGGAACATGTGCATGTCCTCAGTCATAAAATTTATTATCAGATGGCCAATCCTGAAATTACTTCATAATTTTAAAAAGTCTTATATATCTATTTATTTACTTTTCACTTTACTTTTTGTCATATTCCTTTTTATTCTTATCAAGCATTTCTGTAATTTAAAATTTTTCAGTCTCTTTTTTGTTTTTCTGGATTGTTCTTTTATCCTCTTATTTGTTCTATAGCTACCTTCTTCCTTCCCTCCCTCCTTTCTTCTCTCCCTTCTCTCATTCTTTCTTTCTTTCTTTCATCTGAGTTTTCTATTACTCCATGTCTAATTTCATTGAACTCAGGGATTTGCTATTATTAAGAAGGCATCTATCACTAAGTCATACCATTTTTGGAATAGTATTGTTTTACAAATTTAACTTTATTGCTGGAGAGTAGAAGGGTCTTTATGATATTGATCCACTGGACTATTTTAGGCTTATAGCACAGTAGTTTTTCTGTTTGCCTGCTTGCTTGCCTGCCTTCCTTCCTTCCTTCCTTCCTTTCTTCCTTCCTTCCTTCCTTCCTTCCTTTCTTCCTTCTTTCCTTCCTTCCTTCCTTCTTTCCTTCCCTCCCTCTCTTCTTTCTTTCTTTCTTTCTTTCCTCCTGAGGCTTGAACTCAGAGCTTGGGTGCTGTTTTTAATCTTTTTTGCTCAAGGCTAGCTCTCTGTCAGTTGAGCCACAGTACCATTTCTAGATTTTTGGTAATTAAATTGAGAGAAAAGTCTCACAGACTGTTTCACTTGAGCTGGCTGCAATCCTCGATCTCAGCCTCCTGAGTAGAATTACAAGCATGAGCTACTGGCATCCAGCTTTTTTACTACATTTTTCAATTTTGTTTGAAAGAAAATGCTTCTAGTTTTCACATGTAGAGTTGTATATAATATTGCTCATGTTTCAAATACTTGTGTTTATCTTTTATCTTAGTCTACCACATTTTGTACTGAAATAATCATCCATCTGTACTTTTGGTAAATAACTTACAGAATATAATATGGAAACAAGTGACCAGTACCTTTGATAATTATGGCAATTTGGTTGACAGATGCTGTGGGAAAATAAGAAGAGAGATTATGAATAATTAGAAAATGATTTATTTAAGGATGAGTTGAATGCTTTTTACTAACTGGAACGGTCCTTTTTCAATAGCCTATTGGCCTGATAAAACCATTATATAATTACCCAAAGTTTATCTAAGTAAAATTGCTGTTTTCCAGGCTTTGCTAATTATGGCAATTGATAAATTTATAAAATGATTCAGGATGAAAATTTTTGTACAGCCTTAAATTTATTGTCTCTTCATTTTTCTACATTTTGTAAATTTCACTTATATATGAAATCAAATACCTTACAAACATGATATGTTATATATTCTTATCATATTATCATGTTTGGATTATGTTGTTATGATGCTTCTTCTCTATTACTTGGAACTTTCTGCTCCAATATTTATTTGTCAGCATTGTATTTTGCTAAGGGATCTTTTTTAGATCTGTGAGATTATTTTGCTATTTATGTTTTATTACTATTTCCTCAAGTTTCTTAAAATGGAATCAGGACTACTGAGCATGCATTTGCTCTTCAAGTTTTAAGTCAACTTAGACTTTTTGATTTTTTATAATGGGCTGCTCAAATAAGACTTATTACTTTACCATTAAAGACAGTGAATTTGACGTTTTATTGGCAACAAGCATGAGTGTGCAATTTTAAGTTTGTAAGCTCAAATTCCATTTGAGCTGTAACTTTATCTGGAGGGAGAAGTTTAAGTTTCTTGTTTTGAAATATGCCACATGGATTAACTTTCTCTCTCTGTCTTTACTTTTAAAAGTAAAGTTAAATTTTAATAATACTTTCAGCTTAAAATTTCATGCTTCCAGTGCTCACAGGCCCCAGTGCCTTCATAAAACTATCTCCTGTCTTTTCATGCCATTGTTGTTTGGAAGCCGAGTAATTTGCTCCCTCCCAAACCAATAGATGGGAAACCAAGAAATAACTTCTATTATCAAACTTATCAAAGATTCTCTTTATTGCTGCTGAAGTTTGAGTAAGACAGTGTAGATTCTCAGAGCAAGAATAGGAACGAAAGTAGTTTACCAGAAATGACGAAGGTATGAATGAATGGAGAAAGAGGTTTGGATTTTTTTATAATAGAGATTGAATGCTGGTAACAAAGTGAAAATAGGACCGAGTCAATATACATGCAGAATTTTCATGTTGGCCAAAGCATTTATACTTTTCTTCAATAGCCAATGAGAGACTGCACAAAGACATGGTAAATGCTTTAATAGAGAAAATTCATGATGGAAGCTAAAATGAGTTGGAATATCAAAGAGTTTGTTATGGTAATTCAAATGTGACTTGGTAAGTATCCAGGAAAGGATGATATGAAGTGGGAGTTCAATGAGAATAATAAATGGGAAAGAAACAAGAGACAAATGATAGATGATAAACTGGAGCAAAGGTAATTGGTTCATATATTTCTAGAGTAACCTAAATTGTAAGCATCATGTTGCATTTTCCTTGTACTCAACTAAGTATTTCATTTGGGCTCATTGTCTCAAGGGACGAATGTAGTTGAAGGAAAGCACAAAACTTGGTTTTTGTTTTAGAAATCTAAGTATACCAAGTAGGGAAAGATTTGTATAATCTGTAAAATAAAGTAGATGTGAAAGCATAGAAGTGTGTTGGCTAGATATTTGAAGGGAAAATTGCTGTGGCTAGTAAGTAATGAGTTGGACAGGGAAGTGAGCAGAAAGGTTCATGAAACACCAGAGATCTGAGTCGTCACTCCACTTCCAAATAATGCTCTGGAGAGAAAAAGGGTTAGTAGGGTGTTACAAAGCAAGTTACTCCATAGGCTTCTAGTAGTTGGTGCATAATAATATTCATGGAAAGGTTGTCATGTTCTAGGAATGGTACTGAAGCTACTATCTTAAAAAAAACCCATAATATGACATAACGAAATTTTCAGTTGCCATTATGTGAGAAGTTACTTAAAAGCACTATAGCTCCTATCTCCAATCCTTTCTTCTTTAAACCTCGATACAGCTATGGAGAATTAGGGAGAAATCCTCTAGAAGACTTAAGTTGACATTTCTAGGTTGCTTTCCAGACTTAGGATAATTCAACTGAATAATCAAAAATTCACTTGTGTTTATTTTATACCCAATGCTGTGAACTTTATTTACCCTACTACAGTGGTGGCAGTCATGTTTTTATCCCATGTGTCTGTAAAAACCCTCTTCTTATTAGAAATTAATTATTTTCTTAAGTGAGGCAATCTCATTTGGAAATTATTCCAGTTCATTTTATTTTTTATAATCATTCTTTGTTTGAAAAATAAACGTGTATGGTATTGTTTTTAATGTATTTAAAATGTACTATGTGAGTTATTTTTGTTTCTTTCATATGTTCTTCTCATACGGTATTTGATATCAGTTCCCTGCATCTTGTATATACATTTTTCTAATTTGGGGAAGGGAAGGAAAATAACAAAATGTTGAAAGTAAGAATACAGGTGGACTCATTGTAACAATGAGATGTACAAAACAGTATTTTGAAAATGAACTTTACAACTTGGGGGTGGGGAGGAACTAGGAGGTAACAATGCTTGATAGAAAATGTACTCATTACTTTCTCATGTTACTGTAACCCTTCTCTACACTATTTATACAATAAAAACATAAAAAGGAAGTAATAGCCATTTTGATGAATAACTTTATTTGTATAAGCAGAAACTAGTAATGGTATAAATTCATAATGCAAATCAGTCACAAGCAATTAAAAACAGTAATCATCCCTAGCTTCAAAAAAGTTTGTCCTGTGGAAAAACTTGGAAAAAATTATATTAAGTGAAGTAAGCCAGGCCCAAAGAAACATAGGTCCCATGGTTTCCCTTATTTGTAATATCTAGTATATGTATGAGTCAAGCAGAAAAGGTCAGATAATGTGATGTCAGGAAAATGAACCCTTAGATCTGTATTTTAATGTTTTGTTCTTTCATGCATGTGTTTCTAACACATTTATAAGATTATCTCTTTGTTGCTTTGTATGTCCCTCCCCCACAGTATAACCCCTGCTTTCACTATATTTGATGTCAGTATAACTTGTGGAGGAGATGGGGAAAAACCAGTTGTTTAAGGATACAGGTGGACCTGTTGAAACAATGAGGAGTACAAGTTGTCATGTCCAAAACGAGCTTTACAACGTCAGTGCGGGGGGGGGGGGGGGGGGAAGGGGGGGAGGAGGGAGGCTGGGAAGGGATGTGAAGGGTAAACAAAGGAGGAGGCTGCAATGCTTGGTAAGAAATGTACGCATTATCCTGCCCATGTAATTGTAACTCCTCTGTACAGTATGTTCACAAATAAAATAAAATTAAATTAAAAAAAAAGAAAAAAAAAGTTTGTCCTGATGAGATATACAAGACACTATGTTGAAAACGAATGTTACAACTTTGGGGGGGGGTGGAGAGTAAAGTAGGGGAGGTGGGGAAGAAGGGATGGTAGAGGAAGACAGAGGAGGGGTAACAATGCTTGAGAGGAAATGTAGCCATTGCCTTGCTCATGTACCTGTAACCTCTCTGTACAGTATCTTTACAATGAAATATATATTAAACACACACACAAAGTTTGTCTCAATTTGTGAAGAAGACATATAAACAAGTAACTATGAGACAGATCATTTAAAATCTATTGAAGAATCAGAGATAAATCAGCAATTTCACAAATTAATTTTCTATGTTATTATAAATGCCAATTTTTATATTATGTATGACCATTATTATGCGAATATTAATTATAGAAAGATAATATTCAGCAAGAATCTAGTAAGTCACATTTTAGTATACAACACTGTTTTCAGATGAAGGATGGTTGAAAAGGAGGTGGACAATTAAAAATCTCCATAACTTTGAGGAATATAGATTTAAATTTTAAAGTCAGTGAATATGCGTATATAAAATATAAAGTCAGCAGACACTGAGCAAGGTTATGGTTGGTATTTCATCAAGTAACTGATGGAAGTATCTGTAACTAGTTCAAGAATGTCTAAAAATTGAAAAGGGGATAAAACACAAGGAAAATAACTGAATGTGTACAATTTCTGGAAATATGGATTGCGAATCACTTACAGATAAGATATAAATATATGAAATATATCTCCAAGTGAGATACTGAGGAGAGTTCCTAAGCTCTGGGAAAGCTACAACGAAAACCTTGAAGACAGCATTCAGGGGGGAGTTGAAGTGCTGCCAGATAGCTGATGGGTATGACAGCACACAGTGTCAGGAATCAGGGTAAGGCAGTTTATGGAAGAGGGGAAACTTTGGTCAAGTGTCAGATGTTCCTAGAAAGAGCTGAGATGGACCAACTTGTAGGACAGTTGGAAATTCTACTGATAAAAACAATCCATTTTTTTTTTAGAAGATAGACTTCCTCTAGTTTTCTTTTTCTTCTTAGTGCCTGCCCCTTTCCGTTAATTCATGAGTATAGTTTCCTCAAGGCCTCATTTATTTTCAGTTTATCCTCATTTTACTCAGTTTTTACCCAAACATTTGTTTTTGAGTAAGCAGTTCTTGTACACAAAAACTAAACTTGAAAGTTACAAAATGTTATAGAGTATATGTGTACACTTGTACGTTTAGTTATATACATATATATTGACCTAGTACTTCTTTATCTTATTTTTAACCTACTAATTATTATCTTTTCAGTATGAGGATATGTATATATATCATATATAAACATATACATGTGTATCTCTCTCTCTCTCTATATATATATACTTAATTACTTTAAGGTCTGCATATTATTCCATGTGTAGTTACAACATAAAATATCCTACCCATCTTCAACTGATAAAGACTTTTGTTATTTTCAAGATTCAAGTGTTAAAAACAACAACAAATACTATAAGGAATGTTCTTGTATACATTTCCTTGTGAGAATTTGGAGACTTATTTAAAATGAAATACTGACATATAAACTGAAGGTTCTTATAGATGATAATGACTTCATTTGAAGTAGTGTTTTAGTGAATGCACCAGCACAGAATGTATATGTAACTACAGAATTTCAAGATTTTCTGTTAACCAAATAGGAATCACTAGTCAGAGAGTAAGACTTTGACAATTGAAACCCTGTTACAAAGATGTAATTGGTAGTGAATTGCAAGGCAGTGTGGCAGTACAGGATAGTCAGGACTCTTACTTTGATATCAGGTAGAGTCTAAATTTCTTAATTTTCCTGAGATGTCACAGAAAGTCTTTTGTTTGAAATATTTTAATGCCAGGGGAAAAAATTCTGTCTTATAGTTCAGAGGGTAGAAGAATTAGAGACAGCTGGTTAGTTCAGTTGTACACACAGCTGGAGCTGACATGGAGATGTAATATCCAAGCGGTTGACTAGTCTAGTCTAATTCTGGTGAATAATATTTTCTCAGTAACTTCTGGCCACAGAGCATCAAAAGGCAATGGGAACATGCTGTAAAGTGCCATGATGCCCAGAACAATTACACTCTGGAAACATTCTCTTGGCTGGCTGAATGTGACCCCTGACCACAGCTCAGTTCATTCCATAAACAGAATTAGTTACAAAGGGCATGTGGAATAACACCCAGGGCAGGCCTGTGTTGACTTTCCTAGCTCATGATATGAGGATAGGCTTGGCCTTTGAAATGATAATACTGGCTCAGAGTACTAGGGATAAAAACTAATGCAACCTTTTGCTTCCAGTGACTAGACAACTACTATTTTTCAGGTAGTTACTGACTATCCTTCTTTCAAACTTACTTATATATGAAGGTGATTGACTTCATTTTTAACTTTTTTTTTACTATTTTAATGTTCGCAATATGTACACTGCTAGTATTCATAAAATATATTGACTTTCAATTCATTCTTGTAGTTCTATCTTTATGAGCTTTTCAATTCTCATGAGCTCTCACAGCCAGGCGCCTGTGGCTTACACCTGTTATCCTAGCTACTCAGGAGGCTGAGATTTGAGGATCATGGTTCAAAGCCAGCCTGGGCAAGGAAAGTCTGTGAGACTCTTATCTCCAATAAACCACCAGAAAACTGGAAGTGGCACTGTAGGTCAAGTGGTAGAGCACTAGCCTTGAGCTGAAGAGCTGAGGAACAGTGCCCAAGCCCAGAGTTCAAGCCCCACGACCGACCAAAAAAAATTATACACTTCATTTGTACATAGTATGTATGTACTTCAGACACAAGGCTTATGATCTGTTACTGTGCACTGTACTCATATAATTGTTTCTAATTGCATATCTGTTCCTCAAAGTTAGGACTATTTTAGTTTTGTATTTCCTATAAATATTGGAGTACACATAGTAAGTGAAAAATAAAAATTTATACTATGACTAATTCACCTTATCATAAGACCATGAGGTATCTTAAGATGAAACCTAATTTGAACAACAATAATCATTTTTTGTTATGTTCCATTCTTACATTAACTTACAAAAGTACATATTGCTAGGTAATTTTCCTAATGTAAATATATGTTACTGAAAACATCAGTGTGTAATTCTGTAGTTAGTTAGAGTAGACCACTTATAAAGGCTTCTAATGATTCTCTTGTCTGATGGGAGAGTTTTTCTAGTCTGATGGGAGATGTTTTTCTAATGGAAATTTAGAGCAAATTTACTTGGCGATGTCTCAACTTAAAGATACTTCAAAACATATTTTTCGCCAGAACTCTGTTGTGTGCTATGTTATAACAATGACCACCAAAGAGTTGTTTTGTTTTGTTTTTGCACTCACATACACCTGTGGACTCCTGAATACTGTACTAATCAAATCAGTGACAGTTATGAAAATGATGCAGCATGCAATATCCTGCTCTCATGGTTCTTTTCATATTTGTATACTCTTCTGATTTTATTTATTTAAACTTCATTTGCTTTTAAGTTGAACACGATCTTTTTTTGTCATTGTTCTTTTGTCATTTTTAGTCTTCAAAATGTAATCCTAGCATTATAAAGAAGGCATTTTCTTGAACAATTTCTCACTGAAATTTCTATCCTGTCCTTCTATCCTGTAGGACACGTGGGTGTGTTATGATACTACCAGGCTGGGCACATTATGCTACTACAGATCGTCAGATCGTCAAAGGGGTCAGGGGATTTGATTCAAAATTTTATATGACTTTTAGTTATAGTAGTGATCGACTGGACTACTATGTTACTGAGTCCTGTTATGGTATAAAATATTGAGAAAACTGCTTGATTTATGAGGCTCTTATTTTGTCTTTAAGATATTATGAAGCTAGGTGCTAGTGGCTCATACCTGTAATCCTAGCTAACAACAACTCCTGCTCCCCTGCCCAAAGTTGAACTGTGGTTTAAGTGATTGCCAGCCTTGACCAAAAAAACTCAGTGACAGCACCCAGGTCCTGAGTTCAAGCCCCAGAATGGACACAAACACACATGTGCATGTACACACATGCACACACAAATATTGTGAAGACTGGAAACAATGCATGTTGATCATCTTGAACAGGGGAAGCATAGTAAAATTGACACTTGGAAAGAAATCTTCATGTAAAATAAAGTGAAAAATTGTTTTTTCCTGTGAAAACAATCTGTGAAAACAGATTGTTTCACATCTGTTTAGCACAGATGTGAGGTGTGTGCAGCCACTCCATGTCTAGTGTCAAAACTAGACACTGCTTGTCAGTTAACACTCCCATTGAATCTGATGAGGCTTTATAATTAACACATAGGCTACCATTGTCAGTTAATGCAAGAAGGAAAATGAATTGCAACCCATTGCCCATGCCGCTTATGTTTATCCTTCCATTTTAAGTTCAGAGAAATTGTATGATTTCCTCATGATGACACATTTGTGTGTAGGATCCCTGTACTCTAGGGCAAAATTCACGAATTCTTTAACTGCACTATATCTTCCCTGTTTATTTTTTTCATAATAACTTGAGAAAGATTCACCATCACTTGTCATTTTTTCTCAAACTAAAAGTTATCTTAATAATTGTTTATAAAAATGATCCACCCTGGAAGTGGAGGTGTGGTACAAGTAGTAGAGTACCAGCTTTGAGTGAAAAAAGCCAAATGAGAGCAAGAGGCTCTCAGTTCAAGCCCCAGACCTGGAGCATAACTCACACAAGTGAACCAAGCCAAAAGGCTATCCTGATACTGGAAAACATGTAGATTAGGTGCTTTTTCTCTATGGTTTCAAAGAATGAGACCATAGACACGGAATGAAAAGTAAAATGTCAAAATAAAGAGAAAGATAAACAGAGCTTTTAGAATCAGAAGGGGTCCTAAGGAGGGCACTAACGGGAATGCTTTGTCCATGGGCTAGTCAGATGTCTCTAAGCATGGGCTATGTGATGATTAAGATCATTGGATAGCTTGTGGGCTATAGCAGACCTTAGACCCAATCAGAGGATCCATACAGCTTGCACAAGCTCATTGTGATGTTTAGTTCTTTTGACTGGATGTCTATTCCAACAAACACCTTTTGGTCCAGTCAGCCATTGTCCATGTGATAAAGGCTTCTACTGGCAATGGGCCATGACAGGATGTTCAGAGGGTCACATATGCAAATGATCAAGGCGATGCAGAATTTCTATGGAAGGGAGCCTTTGCCTTGAATGATTTACTGGGCCCTTTTATTGCGCTCAATCCTAGCCAATTTACCCAGAAAATTATTTGTTTATTTAATCATTGTTTTTTAGTCCAATCTTATGCTGTTCTGGCTTTCAGAAAACAATAATGTCATGCCAGAAATTTAGTAGATCCAGAAGGAGTTATAATCAAGGTAAGTAGATAATTAAGAAGTGGTCTCTTAAGCAAAGGTATTTTCCAAATTCCCTTTTTTGATCCTTTGTTGTAAACTTTGTGCTTGAATATGGGCAGTTGGTAATGGTTAAATAAATCCTTTCTCACTGAAAATATGTTCATGCTTGTAAGAACTATAAAATTAATCTGGACTTATTCAGCCAAAGGACAAACTGGATGAGAGAAGATAATGTGAGGTCTTTTTCTCGTCACTGCTGCCTCCACCCTCACTGTTTTTTGTTTGTTTTAGTTACATTTTCAAACACTCTCTCATTTTCCCAAGTTCTGTGTTCACCTTGGAAAATCTTCTAATAGCACAGATGACAAACAGGAGTTCCAGCAGTGCTGATTCATCACAGCACAAGCCCAGTGATTTGGCAGAAATCTTAACTGGCCAATGTTGAGTTAGGCCCTTTAACAGTAAGTCCCTGGCAGTAGATGTCACTGTTGGTCTGTCTTAACTTTGAGGTGCTTCCTGCTCATAGTTTGCTCTTGAGATTGAACTCAGCAGGATTTAGGAGATTTTTCATGATGGTTCCAACACAGATCTAAATGCTTTTTCCTGATGGTTCTAACATTGATATATTTCTTAACCTAGAACTTTAATCACATAGAATTTTCAATATTAATGTTGTTTTCCCACATCTTCTTTCTTTTCCTTTCTTACTATCCCCCCCCCCCCGCCCCCGCCTATCCTGGGGTTTGGAACTATGGGGAATAGTTCTGTTCCTGAGATTTTGTGTTCAAGGTTAATGGTCTACCATTTAAACTACAGCTCCCATTTCTGGCTTTTTGGTGATTAATTGGTGATAAGAGTCTAATTGACTTTCCTACTTGGGTTGACTTTGAACAATGATCCTCAGATCTTAGCCTCTTGAGGATTACAGGCACAAACTACTGGTAGCTGGTTTCATATTGTCATTTCTTGAGGGAATGCTGCAGATCAAACTCAGGGCTGTGAATGTGCTACACATGTGCTATACCACTGAGGTATGAACTCAGCCCTTGCTTTTTCTGACTTGGACTTAGTGTGTAGCCCATGCTGCTTTTGAACTAGATCTTTCTAACTCAGCCTCCTGTCTGGAACTATAAGTGTATCTCACCATGAATGGCTTCCATATTTAATAAAGATCTTTTCCATGAAGTCCGAATTTTCTTTATTTCTTCCTTATTTGTATATGTTATTTATTAAACATAAATGTGCAATGTACTTATTTGTTCATGTATAAATTCTCCCATTTTCTTCATTAACTTTTGTGCTATCAACTATTAAACCTTTAACCTTTTCTTAGTTGTACAAATTATTTACTGGAAATTAGTATACAACTTACTTTATTAAATGTCTATTCCATGGCACTATAGAAATGACATTGTAAACTTCATACCTTAAGTTTCCTTGACAGCTATTTAAAGATATCAGAATAAGACTTGAAGGTATTGTGGAAGCATGGCAGAAGAGACAAGACTTTCTGTTTAGATTGGTGGTAATATTATTGGCTTCAAATCCAAAATGGGAAATTTCTTTTTTTCCCCTGATTTACTTTATTGTTGTTTTAGAGCTAGAATACAATGGGGTTACATTTCCATGGCTATGGATATGGCTTTAGCTCTTTGCCTGGTGTTAGTTCTAGAACTAGTATTATTGTGTTCTCTCAAAGGAACATGCAGTAGCCACCTCAAGCCTCTTCTTAGAACTTCAGAACTGGAAGCTTCCCTCTTTCTAGCACATAAGTTCTTGCTATATCTTTTCCTCCCCACCCCAACCTCTGGCATATAATAACTTCCTGAATTACCCTTGGGGTTTCTTTTTATTTATTCAGTCCTCCAACACCTGCAAAAACAACTCCTTTCATTAAATCCCCTATGTAGAAAACAATGCTATTTTTGATTTTATTACTGTTTCATAGACATGTGCGTGCACGTGTGCGCACACACGTGCGCGGGTGCGCATGTGCGTGCGCACACACACACACACACACACACACACACACACTGCCATATATTTCAAGTTATGTTTTGCCAGAAGCACATTCACTGAATCACTGTTTCTCATGTATATTGTAAATACTCTTTGAATTTGGGGCTTTAGCATGTAATATATCTGCATTTTGACTACTCAACATAGAATATATATTGTGAAGTTTATATAATTTGTAAAATATGACCAAAACAAAAATCCATGTTAACACTGAAAACATTTTTTTTGCCTTGAAAATACAATATAGTCTGATTTTTTCTGTCCTGGGGTTTGAACTCAGGACCTGGATGCTATCCCTGAGCAGTTGTGCTCAAGGCTAGTGCTCTATCAGTAGAGCCACAGTGTCACTTCTGGTTTTCTGGTGGTTAATTGGAGATAAGAGTTTCATGGACTTTTCTGCTAGGTCTGACTTTGAACTGTTATCCTCAGATCTCTGGTTCCTAAGTAGCCAGGATTATAGGTGTGAGCCTCCAGTGGGATTCTGGCTATGCTTTACAGAATGGCTGAGATGACTTCTTGTCATGTTTTATCCCCATTCAAGTCCAATAGGAAGCAGACCAAACCTCAGAGAAAAATGGGCTCTCCCAAATTTATACAAATAGGGGTTGGAAACAATCCAATTTTTGTTATTTTTGCCTCAAATTGCACTTGTTTTCATGAAATTACACGTATGTAGTCAAGGATTTGTTAGTAATTTACAAGAAATGTGCATATATAAAGTAACTAATCTAACATTACTTTGAACAAATCATTATATTTGAATGTTATGTATACTTATGTGTATTGGTATATAATTGGGTTTTGAACTCAAGAACTTGGCTTGCTTGCACTTTACCATTTAGGCCACATCCCACCCATGAACTTATCTTTCTATTAAAGCCAATTACTTCTTTTTTTCTTATTTTAAAAATAAGTTTGTTATTGTATATTAATTGCACAAAAAGTATTGAATTGTGATTTTCCATACAAGTTTATAATGTACTTTGACCAAATTTGACCCTGAATTACTGTTTTATTTTTAATGCTCTACCTTTAAAAATAATTATTTATGGGTTTCACTATTCTAATCATTTTGTTTTCATTCCTCTATCATCATTTTTTATTTGAATCCCTCCACTCTGGTCCCCAAACTATACCCATTTTACATTCATGAAATTTCATTTTTACTGTCTAGTTTCTGTAAATCAGAGTATTCATATGATATCTTCTTTGGTATGGCTTAATTTCCTTAACATTATGGTCTCTAATCTACATCATTTTCTTTGTATTTTTGTATAGAATGGAATATTTGTTGTATTTATCCAGCTAGATTGATTCAATTTTGCTCTTGTGAATAGTTCTACTATAAACGTAAGTGTTCAGGACTCTCTGTTAACAGGCTGATTTAGATTATTTTGGGTATATGTCCAGGAACGCTATTGCAGTATACACCCACACATGCAGTACACACACGTTACATTTTTAGTTTTTTGAGGAGCCCTCATACTAAGTTTTGAAAGCTTTTATGATTGGTATTAATTTCATTCTCTGAGTATAGATTTTTTTGATTTTAAGTTTTACTGTAAAGATGATGTACAGAAGGGTTACAGTTACATAAGTCAGGTTTTTTAAATCTTTTTTATTTTATTTTATTTGTGAACATACTGTACAGAGGGGTTACAATTACATGGGCAGGATAATGCGTACATTTCTTACCAAGCATTGCAGCCTCCTCCTTTTGTTTACCCTTCACATCCCTTCCCAGCCTCCCCCCTCCCCACAATCCCAATCCTTCTCCTTCCCCCCTTCCCCCCCGCCCCGCACCAACGTTGTAAAGCTCGTTTTGGACATGACAACTTGTACATAAGTCAGGTTTTGAGCATATTTCTTTTGAACAAAGTCACTCCTCCCTCATTTTCTCCCAGGTTTCCCCCTCCTTTCTGTTCCCAAGTTGTATAGTTCATTTCCAACATATTGTCTAGTGAGCATCACTGCTGAATTAGATCACCTTTTGTCCAAAGTTTCTGTGCTTCCCTTTTCCCTCCCCAAATCAGATAAACTTACATACAAAAGATACAGAAACAGCTACAAAAGGTGAGAAGATAGAAAAAAAGAGCTGCAAAATCTAACATGAAAAACCTCTTGATTATACTTCTTCAAGTACATTTTGATAAACATCATTTTATATGAGCATATGCACATAGTTATTGAGTCCTTGTGATCTTCTAACAATATCTTTCTTTGGTCTCACTATGTGAATGGTTAGAGTCCTGTTTAATTAAGTATCTTACATAGTACTGAATTTGTGGTTATTTTTCTTTACTTTTTGTTTATGATGAAAATTTTTTTATTTTTCCTTCAATTGTGAATAATAGTTTCCTAACATATAATAATCACTGTTAGTAGATATTTTCTTTAAGTTAATGAAATATGTCACTCCTTTCCCTCCTTACTTTTGAAATTTCTTTTCAGATACCTTTTGTTATTCTGGTGAGTTTATTTACATGTGATGTGGTGATTCTTCCTACCAGAGTTCAGTATCTGTTCCTTATCTGTTTACCTAATATAATAACTAATGATAATAGAGCTTGAGATTCTTATTTAGTTTTGTCTGTCTGGATTTCTAAAGGCACTTGATCGTAGTTTCCATTATTCTCAAGATTTAAAATATTTTCTGCTGTTACTTTATGGATTTGTTTTCTATGACTCTAGCTTGAATTTCTTTTTTCTTCCATGGTTCATAGGTTTGGTCTTAAAAAAGTAGTGTTCCATACTACTACTACACCGTTGGTGTGAATGTGAGCTGGTTCAACCACTCTGGAAGGCAGTATGGAAGTTCCTCAAAAGACTGAACATAGATTTCCCCTAAGATCCAGCAATCCCACTCCTGGGCATTTATCCAAATGATTTCAAACTAGACCACTAAAGCTATCAGCACAACTATGTTCACTGCAGCATTATTTACCATAGCTAAGATATGGAACCAACCTAGATGCCTCTCAATAGATGAATGGATCAAGAAAATGTGGTATATTTACACAAAATGGAATTTTATGCTTCTGTCAGAAAGAATGACATCTCCCCTTTCATAAGGAAATGGAAAATGGTAAGCCAGACCCAAAGAAACATAGACTCTATGATTTCCCTCATTTGTAATAATTAATATATGCCTAGGTTAGTCCTAACAGAATCATAATAGCTCAAGAGCTATGCATCATACAAATAATGTTAATTGAAATGAACTCCAAGACATGGAAACAACAGGTCTTTTTTTTAATTGTCAACCTTGATGTTGTCAATGTACTGTATCTAATTCTTTCTTATTTTATTTCATTTTTCTTTTTCTAATTGGTTTATCCCTCACAATCTCTGTCTTTGATTTTGGTACCCTCTATCTTGTATATGCATTTATCTGATTTGGGGAAGGGAAGAAAATAACAAAATGCTGAAAGTAGTACAAAAGATGGCCCATTGCAACAATGATACTCAGAGGACACTATGTTGGAAATGAACTTTATGGGGGAACAATGGGGGGAGAGAAGGGATAGTGGGAGAACAACAATGGAGTGGGTAACAATGTTCAATGAGAAATGTACCTTATTCATGTAAGTGTAACCCCTCTGTACAGGGTCTTTACAATGAAATAAAATTGAGAAAAAAGTAGTGTTCCAGAATTCTTCCATTTTTTCCATTGTGCTTTATTTCCTTTATTTATTTTCTTACTTTAATATCATCATGATTTTCAAGTACATCTATCTTGTCCTCAAGCTTATATATTCTTCACTCAATTTGATCCAGGGTTCTACAAAGACTTTCACTGACTTTATTTATTTATTTGTTTGTTTATTTATTTTTATTGTCATGGTGATGTACGGAGGGGTTACAGTTACATAAGTAAAGTAATAAGTACATTTCTTGTCAAACTTGTTACCCCCTCCCTCATTTTTCTCCTACTTTCTCTCCTCTTACTACCCCAAAGTTGTACAGATCATTTTCAATGTATTGTCTTGTGAGTATCTCTGTTGCACTCGTTCCCCCCTTGTCTTTTGTCTCACCATTTTATTGTTCCCCTTCCCTTCCCTAAGTCAGATAAATGTATATACAATACCCAGGGTACCAACATCAAATGTAGTGACAACAGGGGATAAACCATATTTATTTTATATATTTGTTGGGTTTCTCTTTTATTTCATGCATTATCTTATTTTTTTTTGGGGGGGGGAGGATCCAGTCATGGGGCCTGAACTCTGGGCCTGGGCGCTGTCCCTCAGCGCTTTTTTTTTTAAATTTTATTTTATTTTATTTGTGAACATACTGTACAGAGGGGTTACAATTGCATGGGCAGGATAATGCGTACATTTCTTACCAAGCATTGCAGCCTCCTCCTTTGTTTACCCTTCCCATCCCTTCCCAGCCTCCCCCCCCCCCCCCCATCCCAATCCTTCTCCTTCCCCCCTCTCCCCCACCCCCTTCGCTTTTAGCTCAAGACTAACGCTCTACCACTTGAGCCACAGCGCCACTTCTGGCTTTTTTTTCTTTTTGCTTATGTGGTGTTGAGGAATCCAACCCAGGGCCTCATGCATGCAAATCAAGCGCTCTACAACTTAGCCACCTTCCCAGCCCCATTATCTTATTTTTTTAGTTATTTGTATTCTCTTGGAATTTATTCAGATATCTATTTGCATTTTCTTTATTTCCACTAATTATTCTTATAATCATTCTTTTTAATTCTTTGTAGGAAACTGTCCACTTCACTGTCATACTTTCTATTTTTATTGAATTGATTTTGAAGGACATGTGGTGTCTTGTTTTTCTCATATTTCTAGTGTTTTTGCAGTGGGATTTATGCATCTGAATCCAGGTCATTGGTTGCAAATTTAAATGACTTGTAATGTTTCTGTTGAAATACTTTCATTGCTCAGGAAGAACTGTGTTGTAGCAACGTTGAGATATATTTATACTACTGGAATGAACATATCTAAGCAGAGTCACCCATGCACATGCTCAAGGGACCAGACTTGGACCCCTGCATCCATCAATTTGAGGAAGACTAGAATCTTTTGATGAATGGTCAGTTGTGAGCTTCTGGACTGTTTCTTTACATTAGCTTCTCTACTTCATGTTTTGGGAGCCACTTATGGCTACAGGGATGTTTACATCTTATAAGGTATACAGGTTCCCACTTTTTCACATCACCCCAATTTGTTTCTAGGGACAATAAGCACCCTAGCTTGGGGTGTCCCTTAATGGGCCAGAGTGCTAGATATGATCATAACACTGATCTGAGTCACTCTGCCTGCTCATTTCAGTGCTTGTAGACCCCACTTAGTAGTTCACCTCCTGAGAGGGAAGAGGCTGTGGAAATCATGATTTTGTGGGTCTGAGCTGAAGGCCATCAAGTCCAACCTAGTAGCAAGCACAATGAGAGGTGGGTTTTAGTGTTTTCAAATCCTTCCCATTGATTCATCTCTCTTTGGTGGGAGAAGGCTGTTGCGATAACTTAATTCAGAAGGCTATAATTGCCAGTATGTTACCAGGCCTGTCTGGCTTATGTTGTGATTTTCTGTTGAGCATCTCTCCCCTACCTTTGTAGAGTCTGTGCTTGCATTTAGGACTATGTTCTGCTTTTTCCTTTCACCATTCTACTTACATGTGATTTTAAGCTGTGCTGCCATCTCTTTCCATGCTCTCCCTCTCTTTCTCTCTTCAGAATATTGTGTTTCCTTTATTATCTGGCTCTTCTCATTCAGGAAGTCCAGTAGAGGATACTTCTAATATGTCATCTTGCCCTTCCCTGTATTATTTATTTATATTTAATATTTATTACTTCACCATATTCAGACAACTAATACCTGTTGATACATAATCATTTACAGTAATGGCAAGATGAGCATAATTGCATAATTATTACTGTTATGATCTGTCAGAATTGTCTACTTCCACATAATTGTTATTACGTAAATTGAGCTATACAAACTTGCTCTGTTTTTTTCAATGTTTTAAAACTCATTCAATCTACTTTGTGCCTGCCTATTTTTTATAGAAACAAACATTGATTTCATCAATGTCTCCAAATTCCTTTTCTGTGGAGATGCTTCTTTAATAAATTAGCACCCATTTCTTCACATTGGTTGCTATTATTTACATCTCTTATGTAAAATCTCAAGTATCAGTGATCTCCAGTTCTTTGTTCCTGGTCATACTTTTTCCAATATCTACTCTCTCACTTGAACTTATTTTCACACTTCTTCCAGGTATTTGGCACAGTTTATGCTTCAAAGAATCCAAAACCTATGCTGAATAGCCCATTTCCATAAGATCCAGATCTTAATGTATAGCTGCTTTCCTGAGATCCCTCTTCTATCTATCTATCTATCTATCTATCTATCTATCTATCTATCTATCTATCTATCTATCTATCTATCTATCTATCTAATCTCTATTATCTATCTACCTACTTACATACATACCTATCTTCTAAATATCTATAATCTTAATCCACTTGCAGCCAACAATTTAAGCTTCTAGCTCTCCTTGTGCTCTATACTTTCTCTCTCTGCCTCTGTCTCTCTGTCTCTGTTTTTGTCTCTGTCTCTCTGTCTCTGTCTCTGTCTGTGTCTCTGTGTCTGTCTCTGTCTCTGTTTCTGTCTCTGTCTCTTTCTGTCTCTGTCTCTGTCTCTCTCTCTTTTGTTCTTGGGGCTTGAATTCAGGGCCTGGGTGCTGTTTCTGGGCTTTGGTGTTCAAGAGCGATCTGTTCCACCACTTTAGCCACACTTCTACTTTGGCTTTTTGGTGGTTAAATGGAGTTAAAGTCTCATGGACTTTCCTGCTCAAACTGGTTGTACCATGACCCTCAGATATCAGCCTCCTGAATAACTAAGATTATAGATGTGAGCCGCCAGCACCTGGCTATTCTCCTTTAGAACGTTTTACCTCATGTCTACTTTCTTCATGTAAGTAGTGCCATTTTTTCTAATATCTTTCTTTTATTTCATTGACTGATTAAAAATCCTCGGTCTAAATAACTTAGTTAAAATATTTCTTGGAAAAACAACCGAAGTTGGGATCAGAAGAATAAATTTTTTAAAGATCCAAGTGAAACTCTCTTTAGAGCTTCTTGTCATGATATGCAGTCTTTTTTATCTTTAGTCAGAGATATAAACTCAAAATTCTACTGACATAAGTGAGGAAAATGAGTCAGATGAGAGAGATCACACTGTGTACTAATTGGTAGTTATGTCATTTCTCAGTCTTGATATTGCCATGCAAAAACGTGAACTCTGTATTGCATGACCTAATTGAGACAAAACTATCTATTTTAGGCTTAATCTTCCAATTCAAGACTCTTGGAACTATTGAAAACAATAAAAACCAACTAAAATGCTATGTAAATCCTAGAAACATATATCTGTGCTAGACCCAGTTTGCCATATCTGTGCCAAGTGTAATCTATAGAATCATGGGAAGCATAGAATGTAGGAAAGGAACTGCCTGTGCAAAGAAAGAATATGTGAATGGACTTCCGAGTATAAGAGATATAGAATATTGGGGGGTCAAATTTCGCAGCATGCTACTGAAGTCAGGAAAGAAATTGGTTTTCATTACATGTCTATTAAATAAAAGGAATGCATTTATGAGGATTATGTCAACGTACTTTATAATGTATCTTCTTAAATATCTGTATCATTAGATAGTAAGTGGTATTAGGAAGAAATTCCAAATGACCACATATAGAAAATGGCAACTTTCAGAACCACGTGGTTTATTAATTGAGACTTTGGAGGAGAATTGAGAGGAAAGAATGAGGGAACTGGTTTGCAATATGAATGAGTGAAGCCTGAGGGCAAAAATCTTATCTGCCAACTTTCAGGTAGGATGAACTAAGTTAGTTGAGTAGAATGGAGAGAAAATATATCTTGGGAATATAATTTAATATTTAGTAATAGAGAGCTGGGGTCAGGCAAAAGTGGAGATTACTCAGAGTCAAGTCCTGATGGGTTAGGAAGTGATTTGGCAGTATTGGTCAACGTAAAAGCCAAGGTGAGACAGTGAGCTGGGTGGCCGAGAGCAGAGCCAGAAACATTGAATACGCAGCCGAATATCTGGGAGCAGTCTGGAAAGACAGGCAAGGGGATTCTTTGCCAAGAATTCGCAGTCAATAATTTAGGAGGTTTCAAATGGGAAAACTGCTAAACTTACTTTATATATGTATTATATAGTTTCACTTTTTAAGTCAGTCTTTTATTCAATGCTCAATTAAGATTTACACAAATTCAGAGTTTGGAATTTTGTTTAAAAATTAAAACACCCAAACACACTTCTTATCAAGAAATGTTTTTTAAACAGAGCTTTTGGCCAAATTGCTTTAGAACAACAGTTGACTAGAACTGCACGTCTTCTTTCAAACATTGTCTACTGCAGAATGGAAACAGGAACTTCTGGGAATTTCTATGAGTCATACAATTTAGGGAGCTTTCCAAAGTCATTTTCTTGCTAGGATGGAGAGTTCTAATCTTCTATTGGCAGGCTTTCTTGGCTACAAGGTACATTGTTTACTTTGACGTCTTCTTAGCTATTCTCTCTGATCTTGGCCATCATTTTTGATATATTAGAGCAGAAGAGTTGCATAATATGATATATATATATATATACATATACAATCTCTCCTACATTTGTGTTCTTTTAAAGTAGATAAAAATTATGTGTGCACAGATACACACACACACACACACACACTTTAATCCAGCTGTATTTGAAGTAATCTCTTAAGTTGGAAAGTTTCTAGTACTAGTATTGCAGTCATATGTATCATTCAGTTAAAATGTTAAGATAGACTTCAAAATGCTGTCAGAAAGAGATATTTCTGAGAATGTGTCTCATCAGTATTTTCAGAAAAATTCACAAATCAAAAAGCGTGTGTTTTAAATCAACAGTAAATTCATGTGAATATGCATTGTACATAAAAAGAATAGTAATAACTTTAGTAGCGCTGTATACTATAGGAAATCTCAAAAATAAAATATCAAAAAGATAATTCCCCCCAAACTCTTTGATATTTAATAGAATCTACTTATCATTTAGGAAAAAATAGGTCTTAATTTTTTTCTATTTATGAGGACATATTTTATTTGTAGTATCCCTTTGGTTTTAGAAGTCTTTGATGACACCAAAATGACTGGATGTTCAAATGTCATATATAACATCATAGTACTTATATATATCCTATAAACCTTCACATGTATATTTGGAACAATAGATCAATAAATAAATACTTTGAAACAATAGATGAATCATTTCTACTTTTTTTCTAAAAGTAGTATTATGTAAGACATACAAATATAACAATAAGAAACAATATATTATTTTGCTGGGCTTAAATTGGTTCAGTGAGCTGTGTGTAGCATTAAAATAGTGTATATAAGTATCTTACTGCTCCATTGTAACTAACAGCATTACTTCTGTCTTTACTCTTTATTTCCATGAACATTTAATGTTCCAGACATTGAAGTAGATACTCTCACAGATCACTTTTACATCCTCCTTGAATCTTTGCAGTATAGAAATATGTGGCCATTTTCTTGAGAGGAAGCATATTTTAAAAGGGCTAACTTTCCCAAAGTCACATTTCTATTTACTGGGATAGCAGCAGAGGGAAAACTGCATTGTGTCTGAAACCAGACACAATGTCCTATGTCAGTATTGGATTTCCTTTGCATGTTTTAGAACCATTCTGGCTTCTCACTAACCCCATTACTTTTTTAATTTAAATTTTATTGTAAAGGTGATGTACAGAGAGGTTACAGTTATATAAATAAGGTAATGAGTATATTACCCCTCCTTCATTTTCTCCCACTTTCCTTCCCCACCTGGCTCCTCCCACCCAAGTTGTAAAGTTCATTTCCAACATAGTGTCTAGTGAGTATTGCTGTTGCATTGGTTCACCTTTTGTCTCATCATTTGTGTGATTCCCCTTCCCTTTAATATAAAATTATGATATCATGGCATCAGGAATCAGGATCATCTAAGTCACCATGTTAGAAATATCCTTTTCCCTTCCATTGTATAATAATAGACATGCTTTCGCAAAGGATAGCTAGCAAGATCAATAGAAAGCCTCAGACTGGGAGAAGATCTTCACTAGCCATACAACAGACAAGGGTCTCATATCTAAATATACTTAGAACTCAAAAAATTAAATCCTCCAACAACAAATCCTCAAAGAAACAACTGCCTGTTTAATAAGTGGGCTAAAGACTTAAACAGAAACTTCTCTGAAGAGGAAATAAGAATGGCCAATCACAGGAAGAAATGCTCAACTTCTCTAGCCATAAAGGAAATGCAAATCAAAACAACATTGAGATTCTACCTCACCCCAGTTAGAACGGCTATAATCAAGAAATCTAATAACAACAGATGCTGAAGGGGATGTGGCCAAAAGGGAACCCTACTGCATTGTTGGTGAAAGTATAAACTTGTTCAACCACTTTGGAAAGTAGTATGGAGATTCCTCAAAAGACTTCACATAGAGAGAGCTCCCCTATAACCCAGCAATCCCACTTTTGGGCGTTTATCCAAATGATCACAAACAAGGCTATACTAAAGCTATCAGCACAACTATGCTTATCGCAGCATTATTTATCATAGCTAAGCTTTGGAACCAACCTAGATGCCCCTCAGTAGATGAATGGAACAAGAAAGTGATATATATATTATATTATATATATATATAATGTAATTCTATGCCTCTATCAGAATGAATGACACTGCCCCATTTATTAGGAAATGGAAAGACTTGGAAAACATTATATTAAGTGAAGTAAGCCAGGCCCAAAGAAACATAGGTCCCATGGTTTCCCTTATTTTTAATTTGTAGTATAAGTCTAGGAGAAGCAGAGAAGCTCAAAAGCTATGTGCATATGAGCATATAAGATGATCCTAAGCGAAATGAACCCCAAGATAGAGACACAAGTGGTTTTATCTTTCTTGCTGTTGTTTATAATGTATTTATAATATACCATGTGATTTTTTTGTTTCTTTTTATGTTCTTCCCCCATGGTATAACCCTTGTTTTTATTGTATTTGATTCTGGTGCCCTGCATCTTGTATATACATTTTTCTGATTTGGGGAGGGAAAGGGAAATTACAAAATGCTGGAATAAGGATATAGGTTGACCCATTGTAACAATGAGATGTACAATGTTGAAAATGAACTTTACAACTTTGTGGGGGAGAGGAGTTGGGGAGGTGGGAAGTGTGGGGAGGGAAGGGATGGTAGGGGAAAAACAAAGGAGGAGGTAACAATGCTCCTTAGGAAATGTACTCATTACTTTAGTCATGTAACTGTAACCCCTCTGTACAGTATTTTTACAATAAAAATATATACAAAAAATAGAAATACTTGTCCTTCTAAAGGCAAGTTGGCTTTGGAATGGTCTGGGTTTTCTACCAGGAGATACTTCCTGGTATTGCTTGTTAACAGCAACAAACAAGCTACTCTCCCTCCTGACCCATTTCAACACAGGAGAACACTTGAGATAGTTGGCAGGAGGAAGAGAGGCAGTTTCCTGCCATCTGGTGGGGCAAAGATGAGAAACAGGAAAATTTCTTGGAAGACAGGCAGAATTTCGTCTGTTTCCCCACCTCACAAGGATTTTCATTGGGCACAGGGCCTCAGTAGGAAGATGTTATAGATATACTGCCCAGGAAAGGATTTGTGGTTGGAGGAGGTTATTTACCTGAAGCTTCATTTACTTTAACAGAGAACTGTGCTGTAAAGGAACCCATCAAGACTTCTCCCACTACTCATACAGCTCTCAAAACAAAGTAGGGATTTGAATGACTGCCATTTGAATGACTGCCATGTATAAGGCATTATTATCTATTCAGAGAAATAAAGAAAGCAAGCAGAGAGAAGGATATGAGATCAGCCAGTTAAATGAATAAACTCTTGTTTATCTCTCCCTTTTATCCCCAGTCCAAACACACTGAAAGGGCTAGAGATTGAAGATAAAGGGTAGAAAGGCACATGCATAGCACAGGCATATATGACTTTTCTCTCCTCCACAACCAGTCTTGCTTCTATCACTCTAGATTGGTCCTGGATGGGTGATTAAATTGAGTTTGAATTTGAAACTTGAATCTGAATTTCAATAACCCAAACTGACTATAAATTATGGAATCTACAAAACAAGACATTAGTTAATGGAAAATATTTTTACAATACATATTTTAAAAAGCGATTGAAAAAATAAAACGTATCATATTTATATTCCAGGCATTTGAAATTGCTTTGGTATTATTCATTTTGACAAAGTGTCTTTCATGGACTTGGCAACTAGAGTGGGGACGTAATGAGAGAAATGCACATGGAGGAGTCAGCTCCACTTCAGGTTCTGGAAAGACTAATGCTGTACTTTCAAAACTTTGAGTATTTAGTTTCAGTCAAGAACATTCTTGGTGAGGTTTTTTTTTTTGAAAGTTAGATATTTAAAAGAAATCTCACATAATGTGAAAAGCATCATCTTGCTTTCTCTCCACTGATTAACAGGTCATTAGTTTTGTGAGTACACAGGAAATCATTGTGCCTGTGATTCTGAAATGAACACATATGGAAGATTCATATTTGCATATGGATTTCAAAGGATTTCAGATGGAAGAACATACAGCTGTTCTTGGAAACTGGAGGTGCAGACACATCAGAGCTGCAGACACCTGTTTTTTAAGCAATCACATTTTACGTGATTATTTAATGAATTCCCACTTTCATACTTGAAGTACAGATGTTTCTGATAAGTATTTTTTTGTTTCTGATATATTTTAAAGATAGTTTCATATAATAGGTCTGACATATTTATCTTATGCTATCAAAGCTAAGGAATTTTTTTCTTCTAGAAATCACCATCATTTTACAGGATTCAAGATGAAATATAAGCTTCATTCTTACCTATGAATCTAAAAATAATGACTTATAAAACATCCAGATAAAATGTCTACCCAAACCATTCTTTAAATATATCTCAAAAGAAAAATCTAGGATGCAAGCTATAATTTTAAAATATTATATGTATTCTTCTATGAGAAGAGCTAATCATGTTTATCAAGTTTGTGCTTTGACAGTATTGAAAATTAAAGGTATTGTTACTCTACAGAATCATAATTTCATTTCTTGTTTCCAAGCATCTTATCTCTTTTTATGCCTTTCTCAATCACAACCTAATGAAAAATTCAACTTTGGGATATTATGCAATTATTTTATTTATTATTTATTAAAAGTTTTTGGTGGTATTTGGTTTGGACTCACAACCTGGGCATTCTAATCTAATGTATTGCTAGTTGAACCATTCCTCACCACTGCTTTTTGTTAGTTACTTTGGAAATGAAGTCTATAAACTTTGCTATCAGGGCAGACTTTGACTGTGATTCTCCAGATCTTAGCTTCCTGAATAAATAGGATTATTGGTTTGAGCCATTAGTATTCAGTGTATATGTTTATTGTTCAAAAAGATAGTTTCATGTAGATATAATGGATTGGTATTTGACCTTTAATGGACTTAATCCTTGTGGCTTTGGGAATGATACATAACCTTTCTGTAAAGATGGAGATTACAGCCAGGCACTGATGGCTCATGCCTGTAATCCTTACTACTCAGGGGGCTGAGATCTGAAGATTGTGGTTTGAAGCCAGCCCAGGTAAGAAAGTCTGTGAGATTCTTTACCTAGAAAGGTGGAAGTGGAGCTGTAGCCTTGAGCACAAAAGCTCAGGGACAGTGCACATCCAGGCCTGAGTTCAAGACACAGGACTGACAAAAAAAAAGATTGACATTACACTAAATCTATCAAACAATTGCATGGATGTTAAAAAGAGAAGTCACATGCAGAACTTAGGTGTCTGGCATTGATTGAACAGAACATGCGAATTATGTGTGAAGATAAGGATATGGGTGTGCATAGAGAGATTGAGAGGGAACAAAAGGAAGGAGCCAGTGACTGGGTGAATAACAAGTGAATCCAACACTAGCATTTTCATCTGAGACCAGCTACTTGTTGATGAAGTTAGGTCCTAGGTACCACAACTGAGAAGTGGGAGTCTCTTCTCACCTCCCACCAACAGTAACGACACCATTAAGATATAGTGCTCCTGGGAGTTTTTGATTCCCAGTTCTCCTTGTCTTAGCTTGAAAGATTATGTGTCCAGAACAGGAGTTAAAGGAATTCCTTCCATGCAAGTTGAAAAGGCTGAGAAGGATTGTGGAAATGACCTGATAGAGGTTTGGAGTGATTATTTCTTTACATCTTGTACTACAGTAAAAAATGTTTGCTCCTTTCTTATGTCTTTCTATGCCTTTCTCTTATTGTATACAAAACAACCAGCAATCTATCAGTCTCCCAATAAAACAAGGAGAGTAGAGAAATAAAAAGAAAACCCC
This sequence comes from Dipodomys ordii, assembly GCF_000151885.1. Taxonomy (NCBI): domain Eukaryota; kingdom Metazoa; phylum Chordata; class Mammalia; order Rodentia; family Heteromyidae; genus Dipodomys; species Dipodomys ordii. The sequence goes on along the minus strand of NW_012267221.1, from coordinate 35,986,011 downwards.
AAGTACTGATGACAAAACCGGCCACTAAAGTATTTATCAGCATTTCTGGAAGCAAGAGACACAGTGGGAGGTCCATTGACCGTCTAGACTTCTGGATATGAGAGACAACCATTATTTCCTTAACCTTTAAGCCTGTGTAAGACACAGTTTCTTCTACTTGCTGCCAACAAAATTATTATTTTAGTCATTCTATTGTTTAATTATGCATTATGATAAATAAAAAGTTAAGAAACCTTTTCTAAAGCTAGTTTATAAAGTTCTAGTTTTGATTTTCTTCTTTCCTCTTTTTCCTCTTTTTTTTTTTTTTTTTTTGCTCCTGGAGCTTGAACTTGGGCTGAGCACTGTCCCTGAGCCTCTTTGTGCTTAAGACTAGCATTCTACCATTTGAGCCACATTGCCACTTCCAGCTTTTTCTGAATAGTTTATTGGAGATAAGAGTCTCATGGACTTTCTTGCCTGGGCTGGCTTTGAACCATAATCCTCGGATCTCAGCCTCTTTGAATGGCTAGAATTACAAGCATGAGCCACTGGCATCTGGTCTATTTCCTCTTTATTGAAGATTATTGCAGTTCTTTTTTACATTTTTTTTTGTCATTTAACAAAAACTCCTAAGGATTTTTATTGTTTTTCTTTTAGTGAAAATTTTGGCATCTAATTTGTTTTTATATTCACCACATCTTTATCTTTATCCACTTTTGATTTTGTGTCTTGGGAAACACTAGTAAATTTTCTTAAATATATTTCCACTTGTTCAGTCCCCTCTAAATCTTGGTAATGCCTGTGTGATACAATCATATGGTGTAATCCTTCCTTCCTTCCTTCCATCCTTCCGCTCTCTCTCTCTCTCTCTTTTTCTTTTTTATTTGTCGGTCATGGGCTTGAACTCTGGGCCTGGGCACTGTCCCTGTACTCTTCAGCTCAAGGTGAGAGCTCTACCGCTTGAGCCACAGTGCCACTTCCTCTCTCTCTTTCTATTGGGGTTTGAACTCATGTTTCACCATTGCTGGGAGGGCACTCCATAAATTGAGCCATGCCAACAACCTTTTTTTGCTTCAGTTGTATTTTAGAGCTCATATTTTTGCCCAGGGTTGACCTCAAACAGTGATCATCCCATTTGTGATTTAGATCATAGATGAAATTATACATAAGAACCACTATGCCTATTAGATCATAGATGAAATTATACATAAGAACCACTATGCCTAGCTTAATTGTTGAGATGAGAGTCTCACTAACTTTTTGCCTGGGCTGACCTTGAATCATGATCCTCCTGATCTCTACCTCCTGAGTAACTGGAATTACAGATGTAACCTACTGCTTAGTGGGTCTGGTATGCTTTATTGCACAAACTTTTAACTCATTCTCAATGTCAGTTCAAAGAGTGAAATTTATGGCTATCATTTGTTCAGGGGAAAAGAGGATGATATTGATTTTAGAAATGGACAATTAACAAAGATAACACAGTTCCTAAACTACCACATTTCCTAAGCTAGAGATTCAGTTATCAAAGGATGATTTTCATGGCAATAACTACCTACAAGGGCACTGCGCTTTCTGCTTGTCACAGCAATGTAGATGGGTTGGGAACACGAAAAATTGGGACATAAGAGGAAGAAACGTAGGCATATCTCACCATGCTTCAGAGTTTCAAGAACAAAAGAGCTCTACCCAATACATATGCCCCTCTCTGTGTGACTGACAGCCTCATAAAAATGGAAAGGAAGATCATTCTTAGATTTTCAGAGCCCTGAGGGGGACACAATAGAAAAGCAAGTCTTTCCTTTGCCCATTAGATGGATGCAAGGATACAAAGCAGTACAGATAATTTAAACCATGGAAAAACTCAAGGGATGCGTTGAATCCATAAATCCATATCAGTACCTAGGATCTTCAGAGGAAGCCTTGGTAATAGTGATAATAAAAGTCAATGGAGTCCTGAGGACTTTTATGGGACAAATTATATATGCATTCCTGGATTTTGGCATTAGCCCATAGGAAAGGAGATCAAAGATAAAGAGAATTCAATCCTGTTTTAAGTGGAAGTCATTGAAAATTACTCAGTTGGATTGAGTTTACTAGAAAATGAGGAATTATATTTCTGAACATGGCAGTTTGGGCCCTCAAATTAACAAATTAAGTTAAACAGAAGTAGAATGAATTGTATTTTAGCATCATTAGCTTTGTGAGACATCATAACCTTGTAGGCCCATAGCACATATTCTTTATAAATTCAGTGTCCCGTAGGCTGTCCTTCTCCCCTTCTGTGGCCCTCAGTGCCTTACCTTCCCAGCTGCTGCTGCTTTCTACAACCTCACAATATCTTCAGGATGCAGTTTCCTGTCTACCTCTGCTGCTGAGTTCATCATTTCTCCTTTGGGTTATATCATCTGTTTTTTGGTACTTTTGCTTTGTTTTGTTCTTATTTCAGAGAGTACTTTGTCCTGTATCTTTATAAAATTATTTCCCATCTTAAGTTGCTTTTTTCCATTTGCTAGCAATAGATATTCTAATATTTTAAATCTTAGACAAAATTAAGTCCATGATTTATTCATCAACCCAGAAGTAAGTATAAAGTAATTTGAACATAGCACTGGTATACCTAGAATGATAATTTTAAAGGTTCAGTTCAGTTTTGAAATAGGGCCATACAATCTTTTAGACATCATTGAAGACTAGAAATTTCTTCAGTTCTGTGAAGTGTTTCCTATCTGTGCCAGTAGCTCACGATTCTCAAGATAGGCCTTTTTTGGCTGTAATGAAGAATGACCATGTCTTTTTTTCCCCTCCAAGTGCCTCCCATGGAAGTACTTGAAAAAAACAGGGCATCACTTCAAACCAACTTTTAATGATTAGATTGGAATCTCTATACCTTTAGCTACCTCAGAAGCTTTTAGTTCTCTCCAAAGTGAGAGAACTTGATTTCCTAACATTTTCCATTTACTCTAAGTTATTTCTTTGTTTTTTAATTTTTACTTCTTAAAATTGTTCATAGTAAAGAAGCAAAGAGGGAATTCATGTATCTTGATGTTTTAGATCTCATATTTAAGCAGATAGCCATCATATTTTGATAAGCATTTGAAGTTTTAGCCCCATTTTGAGATTTAAAGATGGCCTATTAAAGAAAGACATCTTGTGAAAATTGAGAACTCTTCATAAAAATGTAAATACTGACTTCATTAACATTGTAGGGGGAGGTTTCCCTTATATTCATTAGTGTTCATAAATAAATATACCCCCACCGAGTACAATTTTGCAATGTCTACTGAATTATGAATATATATCCTTTTATTTTGGACATTTATCTTGTGTGAAAGTGGATATATGTATAAAATGACATAAGTAAATTATTAACTGTCATGATTTAAATTTTCCACTAATAACAATAACAATAGATTTTAAATAAAGTATGATGTTTCCAAAGAGAGGATACTATGCAGATGTAAAAAATATCAAGGGCACTCTTCTCTGATTTTCAAAGACCTCTAAATTTTTCTGCGAATAGACTACTGAATTAATCAGTTTGTCCATCCTTCTATAGTTAGCTGTAGATAATTAGTAGCCTGGAGAAACTGAGACCAGAAATTCTCCAATGTCAGATGCTCCCTCAAGAGATCAGGAAGATAAATGAGTAGGGCTCCACATATCTGAATTCCTGCTTTAAAGTCACCTTTTGGTAAGACATTCTTTTGCCTCAGAGTTAGTTGGGAAGCTATGGGCACTGGTATTGATCTTCTTTATATAGAAAGGAAACAACCTTGGTGGGAGCAAGCATCATTCAATACATACCTGATCTGAACTTTCTACTTCTATGTTTTTGTCTCTCTATCTTATTTAATGTTATCAAGGAACAGTGATTTATTCCATTTTTTCCATTTATTTTCCATTTATTCCATTTCTTTTCCTAAGAACCTTTAGAAGATTTTTATTGCATGCACAACGATACGAAAGTATTAAAATTTTCTTCTGAGCTTTCTAGACTGGAAACTAAGACTGTTCTTAGTCCTCTTTGACTCTTTAGTATGAGTACTAAGCCTGGGATATCACAGATACATGTTAGTGGATAGTAAATAACAAATATATAAACACTGAAGATCATTCCCTAAACACTTTAAAGCTCAAATTCCTGTGCCAGCATTCCACATGCTCCTGCTATTCCATACCTGCTTGCATCTTCCTTATACTGTGTGTGTGTGTGTGTGTGTGTGTGTGCGTGCATGCTCTCAGGGCCTGAGAGCTATTCCTGAGCCTTTTTGCTCAAGGGTAGCACTCTACCAACTTGAGCCACAGCTCCACTTCCGGCTTTTTGGGTGCTTAATTAGAGATAAAAGTCTCATGAAATTTCTTGCTCACGTTGGGGTGAACTGCAAATCTGAAATTTTAGCCTTCTAAGTAGGTAGGATTAAAGGTGTGAACCACCAGTGCCTTGCTCTCCTTGTTCTTTTAAGATACAATGTTCCACAGCCTGAACTTTCTTCGATCTTGCCTATCACAATCTTATTCATCTTTCAAGATATTCAAGTGCCGTTTCTATTATGAAACATCAGTAATTCTTTTCCATCATGATGCATAGTTCTCTCTCTTTATTTTACAACATGTTTGTGATTCATTATATCATCTAAAATTATTTGAAAGTTGGATATTTTCAAGTCTCCTTTAACCATTAGATTATAAACTTTCTGAAGTGACAATCTAATTGTATATAGTATCTAGTTAAGAGGCCACACTACACTAACAATTAACAATTATTTAATTGAATCAGGCCCAAATTAAGCAATCGTTTTTATGGCAGCAAATTTTTGATGCACAAATATTTTTTTAAATTTTATTTTATTTGTGAGATGCACAAATATTTTTATCTGAGGAAATATAAATAAATTTATTTTATGAATATTTCAGCACTTCTCACACAGTTGTAAAAATAATAATGGGTCTTTGCACTTGTTAAGTACCATAGAAACCCCTTGGTAAAATTAATCTACACTAAAAAGAATGAGTAAAAAGTAAAACAGGCTCTGTTGAGGGGATGGGCAGGAGTATTAGCAAGTGAATGGAAAGGGTGAATGACAGTGAATATAGTTAAAGTGCTTCTGAATATATGAAAATAGAACAATGAAACCTATTGAAATTGTTTTAAGAAGGGGAAGATAGTTGGGCACCAGTGGCTCATGCCTGTAATCCTAGTTACTCAGGCTGAAATCTGAGGATTGGGGTTTGAAGCCAGCACAGGCAGAAAAATCCGTAAGACTCATCTCCAATAAACTACTCAAATCAAAAAAAAATAAGAAAGAAAGAAAGAAAGAAAAAGAAAAGAAAGAAGCAGAAAGTAAGAGGGATGAGGTTAGTGTGGGGCAAATTGATGCAGTATGTAAATGCCACAGTGAATTTTTTTTTTTTTGTAGGGTTTGAACTCTGGGCCTGGGCACTGTCCCTGCGCTCTTCAGCTCAAGGAGAGTGCTCTACAGCTTAAGCCACAGCGCCACTTCTATTTTCTGGTGGTTTATTGGAGATAGGAGTCTCACAGACTTTCTTGCCCGGGCTGGCTTTGAACCACGATCCTCAGATCTCAGCCTCTTAATTAGCTAGGATTACAGGCGCGAGGCACTGGTATTTAGCTTCACAATGAAATCTTATTTGTGCAACTTATACATGCTAATATAAACCTTAATAAAAACTGGTGTGTTCCTGAAAAAAATTTCTACAATGAAGGTATTTTGGGTTTTGAAGTTGGGTGGAGAAAAAAAAAGGTAAAAAAATTCTTAAATATCATTGTATATTGGAATGAATGTTGAATGACTACACATATTTTGTTTTTTAAAATAAGTAATTGGAGAGTAAAAATAGTTTATTTTCATGGAAAGCATTTTTTGGGAGGTAATAGTGTTTGAACTCAAGGCCTCTCACTTACTTGGGTGATGTGCTACTACTTGTGCCACTCTTCCAGCCTGCCTATTTTGCCTATTATTTTGGAGATAGAGTCTTGGACTTCCCTAGCTTTGATGTTCTGGCTATCAACCTCCAAGTAATTAGGATTCCAGATGTGTGATACTGACACCTTTCTGGAATTTGTTTTGAGCTAGGTTTAATATGTTCGAAATCTCATTCTTTAAAAGGAGCTCATTCACATATTCTATTAATCAATATTTGGATGTATTTGGTTTCTGAGATTCTCATCACCAAAAGCCTTTGGATCAGAGGCAATGTTTAACATGTTTTTAAAACATGGGTTTAAAAAAATCTGGCTAAGCCGGGTGCCAGTGGCCCACGCCTGTAATCCTAGCTACTGAGGAGGCTGAGATCTGAAAATCAGGGCTAAAAGTCAGTCCCATCAGAAACATCTATGAGACTCTTATCTCTAATAAACCACTCAGAGAAACGGAAGTGGTAGAGTGCCAGCCTTGAGTAGAAGATTTGAGGGCCCATGCCCAGAGTTCAAACCCCACGACAGACAAAATAAATAAATAAATAAATAATCTGGCTAACCTATTTTCTGACTATTGGAAAGGAGTATTGTGTTTTACTTTTGCCTTCTATGTCCCATCCAGCATACCCGTGGCAAGGATAAAAAAATAAAGTGTGTGATACTTTTTCGTGTGTCTGGTGGTTGACCCTTAAGTGGCAGGTACTGATGGAAGAATCTGAGGTGGTTTACTTCCTAAACTGGCACCAGCTTTATAGCTTGCCTGGCTTCCCTCAGTTGTGGAATCCTACATTTTGGCTCCTAGTGACAGGCAGAGGCAGCCTGGTTCTGGTTTAATGTTCAAGGGGATGAGCTGTGCCAAAGCGCCTGTATTGGCACAGTTAGGATGTTAGGAATAGCCGAGTCGAGAGCAGAAGAAAAGTTGCCATAGCTCTGCTGTCAGCCAAAGCATGCTCCAGGAGGTATTTCCTATTGCTCCCTGCCCCAGACTTGGAAATTTGAATGGCACAAGCATTTGGCTGACTGCCCTTCCAGGACATTTTAAATCCCTGTCCAGGTCCTTTTAGTGGAGCAGTGTTGCTGGTTTAGATCATTGGCCAAGCTGAGTTGAATTTCTAAACTAAATTAAGCCAACCAATATTTATATCAGTCAAACTGCTGTTTGTGAAACATCCAGATCCTTGCCCCTCACAGTGAAAAATAATACAACATGAACAGGATCAAAAAACATCAACTTTGTTAAATTACATTAGAGCAAGTGCTTGAAATTTTAAACTACCCTAATTGTGAAGATTTGAGTTTTATTTTTGGAAAGACTATGTGGGAATAATAAAATACATCAAGCCACATAGAAACATATATTATGAACTGAAGACATTTATTTGTCACTTATTAGAATATTTCCCCAGAAATGTGGTGCAAAATAATGAATATTAGAGGTAAGAACTGACAACAAAGTTCATTGGTCTGTGGTTGAGGTGTTTATAATCTAGTTTGTAGTTTTCCTTTGATTTATTTGTCACTAGATTGTGAACCATTGTGTGCTATCTATATACTGGGTTTATTTTTTAAAGATACAAGACTGGTCATGTAGAAAGCACCAGAAGAGTTTTGGTATAGATAAAACTTATGAAAAATTAAGGGGAAGTAGTCACATGCATCAGTTCTTCAAATCATACTTGACCCTTTGTATTCCGAGCAAAGGGTCAAGTATGATTTTTAAAAAGTCCTATGAAATTCAGAGACAAGGAAAACATATTTGCTTCCTGATAAATTTAAAATGTGCTAAGTATTGAAAATTCAAATAGGACTGAATTGTGACCTCTATTTTGGTTGATAGAATCAGAGTGAAAGAGATGACACAAAGAATGAGTGATGCAGTAAAAGGTATAAGTGCAGTATTAGAACAGTGTAAGGAACACTTAAAAGTCATAAGTGAGTAAGTGTGGAAAACTGGTTTAAGATAAGGACAGTCTGATTCTAAAGCCATGTAAACGTTAAGTCCTAAGTTAGGTTATGCCTGACATTGAGGAGAGAAACTATGAAATATATTTTCTTTTATAAGCTCCTTAGCATTATCCATTTATTTGATGGTCTCTCATCATTAGGTTAATACTCTCTTAGTTGCCTGTCACATTACCAGATATCTCTTTAAATTTACTCTACAACTAGCCCCACAATCTCCTTTGGGAAACACTTATCACTTGCTGTATCACTTCTTTGCTAATACAATGTCTAATTGTCCTTAAGAAACAGCCCAGGCTTCTCAAAATCTTACTACAGTGCAACTTTCCCTTACAGCTCCATCATGTTCATGTTCATTTTCTTTTCAGCCCTCTTTAATGCCCCATTTGCAATCAAATATGTACTGATTCCAAAACCTTGGAAAAGTTCTAATGTCTCTTTACCATGCCTGTAGAGATATCTTGTAGGGGAAAAGTTCAGATAATAAGAAATGAGTCCAAAATTAGTGTCCAAAAAGGAAGTGAAAGGTTAAGAACTGACAATGACTTTCAAAAAGGGACAAGTTTCCATTGTGGTGGATATTTAGAAAAAGTAATCTGAGGCAGTGTGCCAATTTAGTCATATAGTATATTATCAATCATGCCAAATACCATCAACATGGCCTGGAACTTGTATTTCCCTAATGAATGAATTCCAGAATACCTTTGTGGTCAGTTAAAGTTTTATACTAGGTTGTTTTTTCTTCCATCTGGATCTCTATTTCTCCTCCCTCACATATATGTACTCTTTCTTTTTCATTTATTTGGATCTCTTTCCTTGTTGATTACTTACTTTAATATTTAATCATTATAATTAATCATAAACTGGTATATCCTACTTATATGTTGTTATAAATTTGGAAGCCTTAACCACAATGAGTAGATTTGGTGAGATAGTGACTCCCTTTTTGTAACAGGTTAGCATCAGAGAAGAAAGAAATTCAGCCTCCCCCCACACCTCCTATCAAGGAGAGCTATAATGTTCAAGTCTGAATAAGCCCTCTCTCAAGCCCTCCTTCAGACTGTTGATCTGAAAACAAGGGATAATTTTGGTTCAGGAATTCTTAGGAAAGAATCTTCTTTGCCATGGACCAGCTAAGAAGTTCAAGCATCTGGAACTTGGGCAGTGAAGAGCAAGGGCAAGTGAGGGAGAGGTTGCATTCAGTACTGGCACATATATGAGAGACATGAACAGGTATAGAATCAAGTGACAAAAGAAAGACAATGGATCCTTATATTGGGGTTCATTTTGCCTGACATCAACTTATCTGATTGTTTCTGCTTGTCTCAGACATATACTAGTAATTGCAAATAAGAGAAACCATGGGACTTATGTTTCTTTGGGCCTGGCTTACTTCACTTGATATAATTTTTTCCAAGTCTTTCCATTTCCTAACAAATGGGGCAATGTCAATCTTTCTGATAGAGGCATAGAATTCCATTGTGCATATATACCACATTTTCTCGATCTATTCATCTATGAGGGGCATCTGGGTTGGTTCCATATCTTAGCTATGGTAAATAATGCTACAATATACATAGTTGGACGGTAGCTTTAGTATGGTCTTGTTTGTGATCATTTGGGTAAATGCCCAAAAGTGGGATTGCTGGGTCATAGGGGAGCTCTATATGGAGTCTTTTTTTTTTAAGTTACAGAACACTGTATTTTCATGAGTACTTACGTAGGAACAGCAATGGTAACATGTAACCATAATTTACGTGAATACTTGGCATTCTGGAGCTGAGTTACTTCTCAATGATCGAAGCCTCCCCCAATTCAACCACTTGTGATTTGTCAGTTATCCATTGAAAATGCAGGCTATCTGGAGCAGTCTTTAAATTTGAGATCACATTGTTTTAAAAATATATATTTTATATCGTCCAGTACTCTTTAGATAGATGAGAGTCAGGTTCCCATGTGGGCTGGAACCTCCTTCATGTAAGACCGACTTGAATTCAACATCAGCATTTTCATAGAAGGCGTTGTCCCAGAGCTAGCTGTTCAATATTGTTTTCACTTCACAGTATATCAAGCACTAGCATTGCCATGGATTGGTTTCAAATAACCTTATATATATATAATTTTATATTTATATATAGTTATATCAAAACTAATAGTACATAGTATAACTTGAAGAAAGAACTAAACTTAAGAAAATATGCTGAAAGGATGGAGTTTGTGAACACAATAAATAAAAGTTCCCTCTCCCACTAATGCCCCTCAACAAAACACAAACTAGTTGTAATGTACAGGGAAAATTGTGCACAGCAGATTTTTTTATATAAAAAGTAGATTCAGGAGCACATCCAATTATAAATGATTGTTAGGAAAATCATATAAAACAACGGAATACATAAAAGTGTCAAGAGTAATTGTCAGGGTGCGAAATTCCGTGGTGGCCAGATGCCCAAGGCCAGCAGAAATCATCACTAAGGTCGATGTCCACAGAAGACTTCAGGGCAGCAAGCAGCATGGGCAGGTGGAGGATTCGAATTTCATACCCTGATTCATAGTTTTCACAATTCCATGTGCAATTTCAGAACGATTCGTCATTCACTACTGACATGTCGCCCTTTGGCATAGAGGAATGAGAAGAGCCCTTGTCTGTGCTCTCTGACCTGTATGGAGTCTTTTGAGGAACCTCCATACTGCTTTCCAAAGTGGCTGAACAAGTTTACACTCCCACCAACAATGCAGTAAGATTCCCTTCTGTCCACAGCCCCTCCAGCATCTGTTGTTATTAGAGTTCTTGATTATAGCCATTCTAACTGGGTGAGGTGGTATCTCAATGTTGTTTTGATTTGCATTTCTTTTATGGCTAGGGAGGTTGAGCATTTCTTCATGGGTCTATTGGCCATCCTTCTTTCCTCTTCAGAGAAGTTTCTCTGTAAGTCTTTAGCCCACTTACCCCAAGATAAGGATTCAAATGTTTTTTCTTTCTTGCGATTGTTTCTAACACATTTATAAGATGATTTCTTTGTTCCTTTGTATGTCCCTCTCCCACAATATAACCCCTGTTTTCACTGTATTTGATGTTGGTATAATTTGTGGAGGGGAAGGAAAAAAACAAATTATTTAAATAGGGATACAGGTGGACCAATTGCAACAATGAGATATACAAGTCTTTATGTCGAAAAACGAACTTTACAACTTTGGCCTGGGGTGGGGGAGGTAGACAAAGGAGAAACTGGGGTGGGGGGAGATGGGAAGGGATGGGAAGAGGAAACAAAGGAGGAGGCAACAATGCTTGATAAGAAATGTACTCATTATCTTGCCCATGTAATTGTAATTTATTATTTTAAAAAATAAAGTTAGTTTAAAATATTAAAAAAACAAAACAAACAAAAACAAAACAAAACAAAAGAAATGTACTCATTACCTAGTCCATGTAATTGTAACCCCTCTGTACGGTATTTTCACTATATATATATATATATATGTACGGTATTTTCACTATATATATATATGTATATATATATATATATGTATGTATGTATGTATATATGAAAGACAATGGAGAATGGAGGCTAGGCATTCAGTAAGAACAAAACAAATCCAGTTGAATTCTGGAAAAGAAATGCTCAACAATTTGAATCAAATAAATGATTGAAACTTTGCAAATAGACTCATTCAAGTTGAAGATGATACCAGGTCTTAAGACATTGTAGAGGAATTAGGATATTCAAATAAATATAAGGAAAAAAATAATAAGAAAGTACCAATAGAAAATATAAGACTTTTGGGATTCCATTAAAAGATAAAATACATACAAAATCAAGGACATAGAAGAAGTACAAGGTAAAATCATAGAAAACTTGACACAATAATAGCAGAAAAATTCATGTCTTTAATTCATGTCAATCAAACACTCAACAGATTATTTGCTTAATAATTTTTTAAAATTTTCATAAATATGAAATATAAAACAAATGTACAGCAGAAATTATGTTTGAAGTGGAAGGTTTGTATAAATCTGACCTTCTCCAAGGGCCAGTTTATGAGAACTTCTTACATCTCCTTTAGTAGTAGAGTATTATAGCTTTGCAATAGAATTAAAGTTACTAAGGGGTTAGAGGAGTAACTTTAAAGTTAGAGAAAAAAGAGAGAGAAGATGGATAAGAAAGAGTAATAGAGGGATTGTATCAATGCACATTGTATACATGTATAAATATCACAAAGAAAACACTTTGTACAATTAATAAAATATATTTTAAATATGCTAGTGAAAAAGTAAATAATATCAAGTAAAAATGAGTTTCTTTATAATGGTATTAGAAGCATTTGCTTGGAAAGGTGGAGAAAATAATTGAATAGATGTTACATGTTAGGAAGAGAGAGAACAATACAACAGAAACAGAAAATACTAGAAAAATATTTAGAAAAAAATACAGATAAAAATAATAACAGTAAAATAATAGAAAAAATGTAGTTATTCTATGGGTGTTTCTGAGTTTAATTTTTTAAATTTTATTTGATTTTACTTAAATATCAGGAATAGAATGTATGCTATGTTCCCCATCTTTGAAAAGACCTTCTTATGCTTGATATAGTTACATAAACAACACAGATATCTGAATTTTATAGAACAATAGAATTTTTTTCTTTTTCTTTTCTTTTCTCTTTTGCTGGTTCTAGGTCTTGAATTCAGTGCCTGGGTCCTGTTCCTGAGCCTTTTTGTGCTCAAGACTAGTGCTTTACTACTTGAGCCACATTGCCACTTCTGGCTTTTTCTCAGTAGTTTATTGGAGATGAGATTCTCATGGACTTTTCTGCCCCGGCTGGCTTTCGAACCATGATCTCATCCTCATGAGTAACTAGGATTATAGGCATGAGTGCTCAGTTGAAAAGGTAATTTCTTACATAGATACTACAAATAATAAATTTATCTATTTTCATTCATAAACCGAAGAGACTACATGTGATTAAAAATTCAGGTCCAAAGGAAGTTTTTATGGACTTAATTAAAGAAAATAGGTAAAAAATTCCAAAATCTCGTGCAATTAGAGCTGCCCAACTTGTATTTTATTTACTAACCACAAACATTCCAATTACCAAAGTAAGCTGATGGAAACTTGGAATGCTTTATTTCCCTTTGTTTTGTTATATCATAAATTCAGAAAAAGTGTCAGAATTTAGAAACCCCATGTGATTTTTGAATCTGAGAAGGGTAAAGTAGATATGTTCTTTAAATTAATAAAATATTTAAAGCACATAAGCCATGCAAGCGCATTTTTCAAATTTTATGTATAGCTAACTCATATATTTGCTTTTCACGCAACATATTCTTGTGGAAATGTAAAGCTGTCATTACGTATATATGTACATATTTATAAACATTTCTGCTTTTTATGACTTCAAGGTATATTTTTCCTCTATATGACTGTGATAATTTACGAGAAATGAAAAATATAAGCAAAATGTTTGCCTGCTATAAGTGCATATGAGTGAGAAACAAGTAAATAAATAAAATTTTAGGCATTTTAGATCAGACTAATAAGATGGTTTCAAAAATTTTAAGAACCAATTTTATTTTATTTGTAATTCCAAAGAGACTGAAAAGAGAAAATTTATGAATTGCGCTAAGTTTATTTAAAACACTTAAATAGCAAAAATCTGGAAGTAAATATGAATCAGCTCTTCAAGAGACCCCCTGCCTCTGTGTGTGTGTGTGTGTGTGTGTGTGTGTGTGTAGCTTTGAAAGATTTCAAACTTGTTTCTATATGAAAATTATTAGTCATTTACATTAACTTTTACATTCCTAAGTAAAAGTCTAATATCTTGATAGTATCTTTTTAGATGTAGATATACTTAATCTTAAAAAATAATTTTTCTATGAATTATCGTATTTAACACTAAATGCACAATAGAGAGAAAGGGAAGTATAGAAATGAATGATTTCATATCCAAGCACTGTAAACATCAGTGCTTTCAGAGACCAGGCAGGAAACATAAGCAAATGAAGCATGAGTATTTATGTATCAGCAGAAATTCTTAAGATGTATGCCCACTATGAAAACACAAAACTAAAACAGGCACCAGTGGCTGTATCTGACATACTCAGGAGACTGTAATTTGGAGGACTACAATTCAAAGCCACTCTAAGCAGAAAAGTCTGGGTGACTCTATCTCCAAAATAATGCAAAAATGCTGATTTGGTAACGTCCTAGTTGAGCAAGGAAGCCAAGCAAGTGCAATGGTCTCGATTAAAACTATGGTGCTAGAAAAAAACAACAGAAAAATCCCCAAAACAACCCAAGAACTTAAAACTAAGCCTGGAGCCAGTGGCCTAGTGTCTATAATTGTAGCCATTTAAGAGGCTGAAATCTGATGTTCTTGATTTGAAGCCAGCTTGGGCAAGGAAATTCATGAGACTCTTATCTCCAATTAACAACCAAAAAGCTGGAAGTAGTGCTATGGTTCAAGTGGTAGAGAGCTATTATTGAGAACAAAAGCTCAGGGACAGTGCCCAGGCCTCAAGTTCTAGCCCTAGAACTGGCATTAAAACAAAACTAATATTTTCAGAAAATATTACATGTCCAAATAAAATATATTTTTTACTGCCACGTTTAGCTCATGGACCATAAATTTGCAGTATCTAGATTCCAGCAAACAACATTGATATCCTCATCCTAAGGCAACTTCTAGTTACAAAGAGAAAAAGACTCTCAGTGTTTTCTAAAATGTGGTCCTTTGTGTTGTTTTTTTCTTCTGCTAGTCCTGAGGCTTGAACTCAAGGCCTGGGTACTGTCCCTGAACCTCTTATGCTCAAGGCTAGCACTCTGCCACTTGAGCCACAGAACCACTTCAGGCTTTTCTGTTCAAGTGATACTGAAGAATTGAACCCATAGCTTCATGTATGCTAGGCAAGCACTCTACCACTAAACTACATTCTTGGCTCTGTCCTTTGCATTTTAATGTTAGATCTATCATCTATCTCACTGTAATAATGCAAATCTGAAGAAGTAGATGCTTAGCACTGAAGCAGTATTTGCAGGGCATATGACTTTTACAGTCCTTCCTCCTACCATGCTGACTTGAACTCTGGACACCAAACTCTAGCTTAGCTTTTGTCACTCACAACCCAAGTACCAGGGTTTTGTTGGTTAATTAGAGATAAGAGTGTCTAGGATTTATTTGACTGTCTTCAAACTGTGATCTTTAGATATCAGCCTCCTAAATAGTTAAAATAATAAGTGTGAGTCAACTGTGACCAGCTATAATGTGTCTTTTCATTTTGATCCAACTGTAGCAGCATGAAGTAGTTTACACTCATAATAGAGGTTGTTTTTATCGCAAAGGGGACTCACAGGTTCTTTTCTCTCTCTGCTTCAGAGTCCTGCCTTCTCCCTTGACTAACCTTGTGATTTACTGATCTTCTTCCTTCACTTCCATATTTAAAAATTGTGTTGATTGAAGAAGATTGTATTTTTAGTACAATAGGGATGGATTCCCTATTTGGACCATTATCAATTCTTTCCTCCATAACTGAAATAATATTTATTTTCCAGCTACTAGACCTGTAGAAAGAAGGGTAGGAGAACATGACTCCTAGACTGAGGGGGAAAAAGCAGAGTGTGAACTACAATTGCAAGACCTGAAATAATAATGAATTGGTGTGTGTATTATTCTCTCCTTGGACCTATGTCTGTGCTCCACTCTTGATTATTCACAAAAAAATTTCAGGAAAAGCAAATTAGAAAAATTGTAAAAGTATTACATTAGTTTTATGATATATTTGACAATTTATGGAGGGAATTGATTTTACTCTTACATTTTACTTCTGATTTTATCTCTATAGAATTGTTATTTTATAAATATAGGCTTTGGGGGTGTTGAGCTTTCCACTCACTCTCTTTGGTTTGAAATTGGGTTTTACCTGATTCATCTTCATATATGTAACTATACATGTATGTACTTACAAATATATTTATCTACACCTATTCTTTGGCACATAAAGTTTAAATTACATGGCATTCATGTAATTTAATACTTGTATGTTATTCATACATGTACATTTGTGTATAAATAAATCTTCTAAAAAGTCATAGTTTCTGTGAAATTTGTCAGAGATACTTCACTTTTTTTGTTATGAGACCCATAAAAGCATGAAAGAAAAATTGTAATTTATTCTGTCCTGATTCTATACATACATACATATACACATGTATATATTCAACCATGGTTTTTAGTTAACATTATCTTTAACCTAAATGTGTACAGTTTTGAAGAATATATCCTGGATAGTACGGAATTTTAAGGGGAAACACTCTTAGTTTTAAGTCGTGACAAAGAAAGTACTTTGTAGAAGTTCCTTGATAATACTGTCTCTGCTTATGTTCAGTGTGATCCATATTTATTGAGGAAAATGTGGATCTATGATAATATTTTGATGTATGGCATCTGCAAGCAACACACACTTGGCAAGTTTAGCTTTTCAGTTATTTAATGTTGCTTCTAAAATGGTACAAGTAAAATTCACTGAAGGTTATTTTTGAGATAGTTTGTTTCTAATAGTAACTACACAACTAAAAAGGTAAAAGTGATTCAAACAACATTGGCTACCATAAAAATATAATATTTTCTAATCCTTGAGATTCTCTTAAAAAGAAAAGAATATGTAGGAAACTAATTTAATTAAATCTTTAGAGAAAATTTTACCATCTTATATGCTTTGTATACAATGTGTGAGTATCCTTTTAATTTCTCATAAAATATCTTGTCTATTCTTTAATAAGACACAACTCTCTTTTGACAGTGACTACCCTTTTATGTTTGAATTCTCAGATAGGGTTCATAGAGACTACTCCAGTTTTTCCATAGCTTATTAATTTGAACAAAAATGAAATCCATTTCAAGGATAGATACCCTTTAGTAGTGTCATAACAAATGTCAAAACATGTTGTCCTATTGCTTAAAAAAAAGAATCCAATGAACATGGTTATGCTGAACGGAAGCTTTATTGTGTACTAGTTTGTAATCTTTTGGATAAATGCCCAAGGGAAAGATTTCTGGATCCTAGGGTAGTTCTCTGTTTAGTTTATTTTAAGGCACCTCCATACTGCTTTCTAGAGTGGCTGAAATAGTTTTCAGCCCCACCAACAGTGTATTAGTGCTCCCTTTGGCCATATCCTTGATGATGATGGCGATTCTAACTGGGTTGAGGTGGAATCCCAATGTTGTTTTGATTTTCATTTCCTTTATATCCAGAGGTGTTGAGTGTTTCTTCATATTTGTTGGCCATTTTTACTTCTTCTTCAGAGAAGTCTCTATTTAGCTCATTAGTCCATTTATTAATTGCATTTTTGAGTCATTGAAGATTTAGTTTTTAAGCTCTCTCTATATTCTGGATATAAATAATAGAATTCAAGAATAAGACAAAGACTAAAATATAAAAAGAAAACTGAAGAGTTCAAAATTGATATCTGGAAGTAAAGTCATGATCTTAGTTACATGGGGATTAAAAGCATTTCCTGTATTGCAGATGTTTTGGCTTACAGGATTGAAGAATTGTAGAACTGATTCACTTCTTCCCATTTTTTCTTGGTCTTTCTCTCTTTCTTCCATTAACTGCATTTTTTTGTGCTCTCTTAGGATTTGTTTCATGTTGAACTTAGTTTCACATGATTCTGAGACCCAGATGTTTTTCTTACATTTCCTCCCAGCCATTCCTCATATTGTCAGTTACAGGGAATATTATACAGTCTGATTACTTACAGCTAAATAGAAAGCCTGAGAAAATAACGAAGAGATTTTGTCCAGTAGGAATTTACAGAAGAGAAATATCAAGTTGAAAAGTAGAAACTACTAAAGTCTCCTTCCTTTGTCAGTTCATATTCCTTAGGAAGTAATGTATTCCCTTACATATCTCCTTTCCTTTTGGCTAAAGAATATTTGGGTAGCAGAAAAGAGATCTGTTACCTACCTTCCTACCACTTATTTACTGATCTATAAAATGAATGAAAATATTTACTGGAAAGAAAGGAACTTTTTAATAGTAAATGAGCAGGAACTGTAACAATATAATGTTTTGGACCCAAAAGCCTCATATGGAAATTAAAAGAGTTGTATATTCTCTTCTGAACTTGAACACAAAATGGCATCCTTCCGGAGAGAAAATGAGGTAATATAGAAATTAATTTTTCTATGCAATGATCCAGAACAATCAAGGGCTTTCTGAATTTAGTGACAAATTTAGCACATATAAACTGATTCAAAGTATGTTAACTTTCCCCAAACTACATTTTCTATTGATTGGCAGAATAAATATTCCTGAAACAAATTAATATATATGTATATATATAATATTATCAAAATTCTAGTGACAATCCTCAGAAATATAAAAGCTAATTTCCAAATTCATTTGAAAGTATAAAAATTTACATAGTCAAAGCTGTCCTTAGAAGAAGAACAGTTCAAATGCTATCACAATATCTGATCAGGCTACAATAACATGGTGCCAGAGACACAGAGAGCAACCCAGAAATTAGCTTAAGTGGGTACTACTATTTGATTCTTGATAGAGGCACCATAAACACAGAAAGCAAAATACAATTTGTTTCACAGGTGTTGTTTAGGAAACTGTCTATTATATGCAGAAGGCACAAACTAGTCCTCTATCAAGCTCCTTGTACAAAAATCAGCCCAAATTGATCAAAAGCTTTAGGAAAACAGCAAGCATTGACAGATGAGACTCTATAAAAACCTCCTGCACAGCAACAGAAATAGAGTAGAAAGACACCCTACATAATAAGAAAAGATATTTGTTACATTATGTAAGAGTATTATTATCTAGTACATGTAAAGGACTGAAGAATTTAAACATAAAAACAAATAAACCAATAAATAAATGGGCCAAAGAGCTGAACAGACTCTTTTCAAATGAAGAAGTACAAGTAACCAATAAGTAAATGGAAACAACAATGTTGAACGTTTTTGGCCCTTAGAGACATACAAATCAAAGCTATCTTGATATTCTAACTCCTCAATGAGAATGATTATCATCAAGAAAACAACAAATACTAGGGTCTAAATAAGGGTGGAAAAGACTTTCATCCAGTACTGGAAATTTATAAGGCAGTTTTTGTAAAACTTGAAAGACTTTTGGTTTATAAACAAAAGAATGAAAATCTGCTATCTGTAATGCTTCCTGTATACCTATTTAAGTGCATTTCTTATCACCATAGTTTGTAAAATGTTCTCTAGATTCTCCAGGTAGAGTCAGCCATATGTTCACAAGTCATATGCCATTGACTCACTGTAGCACCGTCACTTTTCTGGAAGAATTCTTCCTTTCCTCAGCCCTGTGATAAGGCAGTTGTAGTTTTTTCAATTTGGTCCAAGAAGATGATCAACTTTTTTATTTTTATTTTTTTCCAAGGTTCCAAGAACCATTCCACAAACATATCAAACTTTAGTCTCAGTTCTTTGCCAAGGCATTAACTCTCGAGTCAAAGAGAGAATGCTTCCTTACTGACATCCTTCCTAAGCCAGCTTTAGCTCAGCTTCCCCTCTGGTCAAGAACCACTTTTAAGCATGCTGCCTTGATTCCTACCAGTTCATTTAATTCAGCTTTATAATTTCATTGGGGCAATTTTCCTTTCTTACCATCAGAGATAGAAACTTCTGCGTCAGGCTATGGAAAGAAGTGGTCTTACATACTGTTTCTAGTAGTAAGGAGATAAGATGGGAAGACAGCATTTTCATCCTTTCTCACGTGGATCTTTTATACAATCATCAGGGTACAATTTAGAAGTCGATGTTATAGGAAATAAAATAATTTCTGTCCATTTCAAAGAATATCCTCTTGAAGAATACATATTTCAACAAAGACTATAGATAAGAATTTATCTTTTAAATTAACATGTCATTTGTACATATCAGCATGTCCTGATAAAATCAAACATCTCTTTATCTACAGCATCTCCAAGTCTCCCTCTATGTATCACTAATCGACATGAAGATCAACTTCCTTTTCAGTTTTTCTTTTTACTGATATATAAATGGTCTAAGGGCTGGGAAGGTGGCTCAGTGTGAGAGCGCTTGCCTTTCATGCCTGAGGCCCTGGGTTCGATTCCTCAGCACCACATAAGCAAAAAGAAAAAAGCCAGAAGTGGCGCTGTGGCTCAAGTGGTAGAGCACTAGCCTTGAGCTGAAGAGCTGAGGGACAGCGCCCAGGCCCAGAGTTCAGGCCCCACGACCGGACACCCCCTCCAGAAAAAATATATGGTCTAAGTTTTTCTGTTTACACTATTAAGTGAAATTGAAGATATGCTCAAAAATATCTGAACTAAAAGTCAACCAGCCTTATTTGTTTACTTGGGTGTGAAAATAGATTCTTGATTTTAAAATAGGACTATTTTTGAACTGACTTTTAGCACTTTTCACTGAATAAGATGAAGAAGTTATTGTTTCCATTTGGCAGTTAGCTGAAAATATTTAAAATCAACATCATTGCCAACAGTTATAAATCAAAACTTTAAAATAGTCTGGAAGCTAAGATGCAACTGGAATATTCTGCAGTATGACAGGAATTAATCATTTAACTAGGTAACCATTACTAACTCAGTGAATTTAGGATGGAAACAAATAACTAGTATTTTCCCATCATCATTTTAATGATATTGGTTGACAGAATACTGGATGGAAAAATCAAGAGAGAAATTATGAATTACATGAAAGTGAATTATTTCTTTAAGAGCTATGTTGAAGTCTTGGTACTAAATAGAACATTTACAATGTTCTAAATTATTATTATTATTTTGGTCGGTCGTAGAGCTTGAACTCTGGGCTTGGGCACTGTCCCTGAGCTCTTCAGCTCAAGGAAAGTGCTCTACCACTTGAGCCACAGTGCCACTTCCGGTTTTCTATTAGTTTATTGGAGATAAGAGTCTCACGGACTTTCCTGCCCAGGCTGGCTATTATTTAATTGCCTGGTAGTCTTACAAACACCTATTACTGGGGCTGGAAAAATAGCTCAGTGGTAGAATGTTTGCCTTGCATGCATGAGGCCCTGGGTTTGATTCCTCTGCACCACATAAGCAGAAAAAGCCAGAAGTGGTGCTGTGGCTCAAGTGGTAGAGCAATAGTCTTGAGCTGAAGAGCTGAGGGACAGTGCCCAGGCCCAGAGCTCAGGCCCCATGATTGAACAACAACAACAAAAACGCACAGATTACTTATATAGGTAAAAGTTCAGTTTCTAAGCCTTGTGAATGATTTCAATGGCTAGTTTTGTAAAATCTAAGATGAAAAATTTTTGTCTAGTCTTAAAATCATTGCCTTTTAATTTTCTATATTCTATACATAGTAAATGTGTAAGATAATAAGTACTTAAAACATGATCTTTTATATTCATCCTACCATGATGCTTAGGTTATGTCATCATAATGTTTCCTCTCCATTATCTAAGGTTGCACTCATAGTCATTAAACAAATTCTGTCATCATTGTATTTTCCTAAGAAATTTTGTGTGTGTGTGTGTGTGTGTGTGTGTGTGTACACGTGCATGTGTGTGTGCACCAATCACAAGGATTAAAATAAGGGCCTGGGGCTAGCACTCTACCACTCAAGCCACACTCCTGGCTTCTTGGTAGTTAGTTAGAGATAAAAGTTTCATGGACTTTCATGTCCACGCTGTTTTCCAATGATGATCCTTACTTCTCAACCTCCTGCGTAGCTGTGATTACAGGTGCAAGCCACTGTCACCTGGCTACTAAGATATTTTTTGATTCATGTAATTATTTTGGTATTTTTATTAGCATTGAAGTCAGGACTACTGAGATATTGTGTCTTCTTTTTTTTAATCTGGCTTAAAACTTGAGTGATTTTTCTAATGTGTTGATCTACTAGAAATTGCTACTCAGTCAATAAATATAATGAATATGATGTCTTTTTTGGCAATAAATTTGGATGGGAAATATAATCTTTTTTTTCAATTTTTTTTATTTTGATTAAGTGGTTACATAATTTCCCAAATTTCACAGTATTGTGGGATAGTGATGCTCAGTTAAAGTCACAAACACATTCTAACTTTCCTGGAGCAAATTGTCTATCACGTTCTATAACATTTATAAGTTCTATGAGCTTTGCGATACAGTTATTTCTTCCACATTGGGTGGTATGTACATTTCTTTTGTTTTGCATAGCATCAGCTGTTCCCTCTTTCCCACTTGTTCCCTCCTCCCATCGCTGCCATTGAGTTGCTTAGTTCATTTTGGTCAATGTCCAGTGCAGCTGATGGGTCCCACTGTTATATGTTTTTCCCTGATTCCCTCTAGTTCTGTGTCGTCTTCCTGGTTCCCCTCCAGTGTGCACATATATACCATACATGTGATCAGCAGCATGGGGTTATTTAGTAGTGATTCGACCAGGTGAGTAGAAGTCCTTTGTTCCTTAACTCCTGTTAATTTTGTTGTAACACCTAACATTTTGGATTTAACATCCACTTATCAGGGAGACCATGTACCATTTGTCTCTGCACTTGACTTACCTCGCTCAACGTGATTTCTTCTAGCTCCATCCATTTCCCTGCAAATGCCATTATTTTGTCATTTCTAATGGCTGCATAATATTCCATTGTGTATAGATACCACAATATTTGGATCCATTCATCTGTGGTGGGACATCTGGGTTGTTTCCATATCCTGGCTATTGTGAACAGTGCTGCAATAAACATGGAGGTACATGTGTCCTTGTATACTGGTTCCTGTTGTTCAGGATAGATGCCTAGAAGTGGTATGACTGGGTCATACGGGAGGTCAATATTTAGCTTTCTGAGGACCCTCGAGACTGCTTTCCAAAGTGGTTGTACAAGTGTACATTCCCACCAGGAGTGTAATAGAGTTCTTCTTTCTCCCATCCCCTCCAGCATTTGTTGTTGGCTGACTTGAGGATGTGGGCCATTCTGACTGGGGTAAGGTGGTATCTCAGGGTTGTCTTTATTTGCATTTCTTTCGCAACCAGGGATGGTGAACATTTCCTTATGTGTTTCTTTGCCATTTTTATCTCTTCATCTGAGAAGTGTCTCTTTAGTTCCTTTGCCCATTTAGTAATTGGTTTGTTAGGTTTGGAAGGGATTAGTTTCTTGAGTTTCCCGTATGTACTGGATATTAACCCCTTGTCTGATATATTGTTGGTAAATATTTTTTCCCAATTAGTTGGTTGTCTTTCTAGCTTGGTTGTGATAGCTTTAGCTGTGCAGAAGCTTTTTATTTTAAGGTAGTCCCATTTGTCAAGTCTTTCTCCAACTGGTTGTGACCCTGGGATTCTGTTCAGGAAGTTCCTTCCTGTGCCTGTAAGTTCAAGTGTCGCTCCTACTCTGTCCTGAAGTAGTTTCAGAGATTCAGGTTTAATGTTAAGGTCTTTAATCCATTTTGAGTTGATGTTGGTACATGGTGATAGGCTGGAGTCCACTTTTAGTTTTCTGCATGTGGCCGCCCAGTTTTCCCCACACCAGTGGTTGAAGAGGCTGTGTTTCTTCCATTATATGTCTTTGGCTCCTTTGTCAAATATCAGCTGGCTGTAGGCATGTGGATTTATTTCTGGATCTTCTATTCCATTGGTCTTCAGGTCTGTTTTTGTGCCAGTACCATGCTATCTTTGTTATGGCTCTATAGTAAAGTTTGAAGTTTGGCATGGATATCCCTCCTATATTGTTTTTATTCCCTAGAATTGTTTTGGCTATTCTAGATCTTTTGTTGTTCCATATGAATTTTTGGACTGTTTTCTGTATTTAAGAAATGGACATCATTGGGATTTTTATAGGAATTGCATTGAATTTGTATATTAATTTTGGCAGTATTGCCATTTTCACTATATTAAGTCTGCCTATCCAAGAGCATGGGAGATCTTTCCATTTCCTAGTGTCTGGTGTAATTTCTTTCTTTAACTTTTTATGGTTTTCATTAAATAGTTCTTTTACATATTTGGTTAGGTTAATTCCTAAATATTTTATTTTTAGGGAGGTTATTGTGAATGGGATTGCTTCCTTTATTTCCCTCTCTTCTTGTACATTGTCAGTGTACAGGAAGGCAACTGATTTTTGTGGGTTTATTTTGTATCCTGCTATTTTGCTGAAGTGATTTATGATTTCTAAGAGTTTGGGGATGGAGTTTTTGGGATTGTGAAGGTATAGTATCATGTCATCTGCAAAAAGGGATAGTTTAACTTCTTTCCCTATGCGGATCCCTTTAATGTCTTTTTCTTGCCTTATTGCCCTGGCTAAGGGTTCCAGGACTATATTGAAGAGGAGACAGTGGACACCCTTGCCATGTTCCTGATTTTAGGAGAAGTGGTTGTAGCTTTTCCCCATTAAGTATAATATTGGCTATTGGTCTATTGTAAATGGCTTTTATTGTTTTAAGAAATGTTCCTTCTATTCCTATTTTCTCCAGAGCTTTTAGTATGAATGAATGTTGAATTTTATCAAAAGCCTTTTCTGCACCTGTGGAGATAATCATGTGATTCTTGACCTTGGCTCTGTTGATGTGTTGGATTACATTTATTGACTTATGTATGTTAAACCATCCCTGCATCTCTGGGATGAAGCCTACCTGGTCATAGTGTACTTTACCTTTAAAAGTGAAGACAAAATTTTCCTAACACATTTAGCTGAAAACTCCATGCTTTCTTTGCTCACAGGTTCGTGTCTGTCTGTCTTCATATCACTTCTGCTTTGGAGTTGGCCACTGGTCCTTTCCAAGCTATGGGAAACAAAGCACAAACTCCAAGCTATCAAACTCCTACTTGGAGTTATGTGTGACCAGGGATTGGTTGAATTTCTCCTCAGGAGCTCACATAAGCATCAAATTCTAATATTCTCTTGTATTCTTTTGCCTCTCAGCTTTGAGATTGAAAAGAAAATTTCTTCCTAGATGCAAAAGCTAACATCCTCCTTTATTTCCTTTAATTTATTTAAGACATACGTTTTATATTCTATATTATAGTTTTTTTTTTTTAGGTTGTGGGCTTTACACGTTTATTTTGATTTTTTTTTTCAGTTATGGGGCTTGAACTCTGGCTTGGCCGCTGTCCCTGCGTTCTTCAGCTCAAGAATGCTCTACTGCTTGAGCCACAGCACACTTCCAGTTTTCTAGTGGTTTATTGGAGATAAGAGTCTCACGGAGTTTCCTGCCTGGGCTGGCTTTGAACCGTGATCCTCAGATCTCAGCCTCCTGAGTAGCTAGGATTACAGGCATAAGCCATCAGCGCCTGGCTTTACATCTTTATTTTGAATCTGAAAAGCTTACCATTGATTGTATTCTTTATTTTTATTTTATTTTTTTCCTGCCAGATGAGCCCAATTCTCTCTGTGTGTTTTGTATAGAATTAATCACTACTCCTTGGTTTGAGAGTAAATGTCAGGGAGAAAAATTATGTGTGAATGTTGGAGCCAGGGAGTAGGTTGTGTTGGAGGGGATATCTTATAAGTAATTTACATGGTTACCCCAACACACAAGGATAAATTAAGTGTCTGTTACATGTCAGGGTCAGTATGAGTACATAGAAGGAGATAGGATAACACATAAATCTTGTCTTCAGGGTACTTAAGTCCACTGAAGGATACAAAGAATAAAACTGTTGAAATGAGTAAAGTACAATTCTCATAAGATATAATTAAATAAACAAATACTAAATTGAGTAATGTATGCTCTACTGAGAAATATCTCTATGTATAGGAGAAAAAGATTTCTTTGCTTTTACTCAGAGAAGACAATGGTGGTTAATGTTCAAAGTGAGAGTAGCAGTAGGAGCTAAAGTGATGTAGCAGAAATGGGTAAAGTATGTATGGAAGATTAGTCTTTTTGGAAAAGAGAGTGAATACTGAGAACCAAGAGAGAATAAATTCAATGACTTGAATACTTCATTTTCAAGTCAGCAGAAGAATCTAGGGTTTCTGCTTTAGCCAATGAAAGGTTACATAGAGACATGATAAATGTTTTCATACTTTAATGCTTATATCATAATTACTTGTTTACAAGTCTTCTCCCCCCTGTAATCTAAGTTTTTGGAGGCTAGGGTTGGTATGTCTGATTGGTTGGTATGTACTGATTGTTGAGGTGGACTGACTTCAATTAAGAACTTATATTCATTCTTTGTTAAAAATGCTTTACCTCCTTGGTAGCATTTATTCTTGATTTAAAAAGTGAATATATGACAAAAGAAAATGCATGAACAGAGCACTTTCCAAACGAGATTTTACAATTTAATAAATCAATCTATTATAACAAAAATGTTTTGTGCAAACATGAGATAAAAAGTATATGTCACTATTGTATCAGCCACAAATTTGCATTTATGCAAATGACTTTTACTTAAGTAAAGTAAGTCTGTAAGTCTGTAAGTAAGTCTGTAAGGCCGGCTGAAAATTTTAACTTGAATCTTTTAGAACATTCTACCCAATTCTCTAGAACTGTGCAAGGTTTAATGAAGCAGGAATTAGAGATAAGAAAGCTAAGATATCTTGGGGTTCATTTCATTTATCATCATCTTATATGGACATATGAACATAGCTTTTGAGCTATTCTGCTCATCTGATAAGATTATCCTATATGTATACTAATTGTTGCAAATAAGGGAAACCATGGGATCTAAATTTCTTTGGGATTGGCTTACTTCACTTACTTCATTTAATAGGATTTTTTCCAAGTCTTTCCATTCCATGGGTGGTGTCGTTCTTTCTGATGGAAGCATAGAATTCATATATATATATATATATATATATACATACATACATACATATAGATAGATGATAGATCACATTTTCTTGATCCATTCATCTACTGAGGGGCATCTAGGTTGGTTCCACATCTTAGCTATGGTGAATAATGCTGCAATAAACTAGTTGTGCTGGTAGCTTAGTACTATAGCCTTGTTTGTGATCGTTTGGGTAAATGCCTAGGAGTGGGATTGCTGAGTCATAGGGAAGCTCTATGTCTTTTGAGGAACCTTCATACTAATTTTCAGAGTGGTTGAACAAGTACTATGTAATTTTTTTGAAGGTTCTTCCCCCTATGGTATACCCCCTGTTGTCACTGTACTTGATTTTGGTACCCTGCATCTTATATATACATTTGTCTAATCTGGGGAGGGGAAGGGGAATAACAAAATGCTGAATAAGGACCCAGGATGACCCAATTGCAACAATGATACCCACTGGACAGAATATTGGAAACAAACTCTACAACTTTGGGGGAGCAGAAGGGGGGGATAGTGGACAACAATGGGGAAGGGGATAGGCAAGTAATGTATTCATTGCCTTACTTGTGTAACTGTAACCCCTCTGTACAGCATCTTTACAATAATAAAAAAAAATCAGGAGATTTTGTTTGATGAGAAAAAAAGAAAACTACTTTCAAGTAACTACTTGAACACTATCTTAGGCCACTGCCAAAAATATGTCATGATACAACCATAAGGTCTTTTTGGTGGCAGCCGCAATACCATTCATATAACATGGAAGTCTATATACAATGTTTACTATTTACTCATTGGCTGTAAACCTATGGAGTTACTTCCTTTTGTAGCATCTCCAGAGCCCTTTCAGGAAGGGAAGTTGAAATACTCATATCTTTCTTCCTTGTTCAATCTATGACTTGCTAACTGTAAAACAATTCTTCCTTTAAATATCCAGCCACAACACTCCTATGCTCTCATATTCACTTTTTCTCTTTCTCTTCTCCTCCCCCTTCCTCTTCCCCTCCCCTCCCCTTTTCTCTTTTTTCCCCTTCCCTCCTTCCCTGTTCCTCCCTCCCTCCCTCCCTCCCTCCCTTCCTTCCTTCCTTCCTTCCTTCCTTCCTTCCTTCCTTCCTTCCTTCCTTCCTTCCTTCCTTCCT
>NW_012267221.1:35885642-35958187 GCF_000151885.1 Dipodomys ordii | reverse complement strand
CCTCCTTTCCTTCCTTCCTTCCTTCCTTCCTTTCTTCCTTCCTTCTGGAGATATATCTATATCTATATGACATAAAGTCTCCAATTAATAAAGACTTTGATTGTTTTCAATATCCAGATTATAACCAAAAAAGTAAAAGTATCCTTGTAAATATTTCTTGTGAGCATGTGGCAAGTCTTTGGATTGCGGACTAGAATACAATGACTGGTATATAAGCTGAAGAATTTTGTAACTGTAATGACTTCCTGTGAAATAGTGTTTATTTTAGTGAATGCACCAGCATAAGTTGTATGTATAACTCCAGAATTTAGTGGGTTTCATTTGTTAGCCAAATGAAAATCACTAGTCAGTGAATGAGAGTCTGACTATTAAAACCCCATTACAAGAATGTGATAGGTAATGAATAGCAAGGCAGTGTGTCAGCACAAGACAGCCAGGACTCTTATTATGATATTAGGCAGGATTTTAATATAGTAGGTTTCCTGAGATGTCACAGAGAGCCCTTTGTTTAATATATTTCAATACCAGGAAAAAAAGTATGCTTCATAAGTTAGAGAAATTAGAAACATCTGGTAAATTCAGCTGCAGACAAGGCTCGAGCTGACATAGAGATGTAATACCCAGGCAGTTGACTAGTCTAATTCTGGTGAATAATATTTTCTTAGCAGACTCCTGGCCACAGAGCATCAAAAGGCAATGGGAACATGCTGTAAAGTGCCATGATGCCCAGAACAATTACACTCTGGAAACATTCTCTTGGCTGGCTGAATGTGACCCCTGATCAAGCTCAGTTCATTCCACAAACAGAAGTAGCTACAGAGGGCATGTGGGATAACACCCGGGGCAGGGCTTTCTTATATTGATGTTCCTAGTGCATAATATGAGGATGGACTTTGCCTTTGAAATGATAGTGGCTCAGAGTCTAGGGATAAAACTAGTTTACTGCTTTGCTTTCCATTGAAAACTATACTGTACAAGTTATTGACCATACTTCTTTTTAGAGTTTTATGATATAAAAATGAGGCTGATTTCACATTTGACATCTTTTTTCACTATTTTAACTTTAAAAATCTTTAACTGTTTTACTATATTTATATATAATATATAAACTGCTCTTGTTTATAAAGGAAAACTGACTTTCCATTCATTCTTACACACCTGACTTTCTGATCTATACCAATCCCATGAGAAAAAACATGTGCTTCACTTGTACATAATATATTTATATCAGACACAGTACAACTGACTTACTTGCCTCTTTGTATTTTGTTTGTATGCCAGTCTGCAATCAGATATCTACTCAAAGTTAGACATGTTTTACCAATACAATCCTTAAAGTATCTATTCATGGCAAATAAGGAATGTCTTTATAACATGAATGCAATGAGTCAGCTAGTTTCAAGAGAATAAAGTATCTTGTTATGAAATTCATCTTGACTATAATAATGATTCTCCCCTTCTCTCTTCCTCTCCGCTCCTTTTTCTCTTCTCCTCTTCTCTCCTCTCCTCTCTTCTCTTCTCTTCTTTGTTCTTGTGCTGGTCATGGGGTTTGAACTCAGAGCCTGAGTTCTGTCTGCATGTTCTACTTTTGCTTAGGCTAGCACTCGACCAGTTGAGCCATAGCTCTACTTCCAGCTTTATAGTGGTTAATGGAGATAAGAGTCTCTTTCCTGTCTGCTAGCTTCAAACCACAGACCTCAGATCTCAGCCTCTTGAGCAGCTAGGATCACAGGCATGTACTACTAGTGTCTAACTTTATCCATTTTTCTTAAAGCTTTATTACTGATAATTGTGGCAAAATGTCTAAAGACAGTCATATGTTGCTGAAAGCATCAGAGTGTAATTCAGTCATTTATATAGACCATTTCAGGGGTCTCTTATCATTCTGTTATCTGAAGGGAAGGAAGCACTAGCTTTTTCTAATGGAAGTTTAGAGTGTGTTTGCTTTCAACTGTATCTGGACATTATAACTTAAAATAGTTCCCTAGATGATGCACCAAATTAAATGAGCTTCAGAAAATATGAAGCAGTCCTACATTGTATTTTTGTGAAATATGGTCCTAGGTGTTCCTTGAATGTTCACACCCACGTACACCTATTTGTGGTGGTCCCCTGAGTAATACAGCAATTAAGCCCCTGTGGTTACCAGAAGGATGCAGCACAAGCTTTCCTTCTGCCATGGCTCTTTCCAACTTTGGATTCAATATCCTTCTGACTTTGTTTATTTACAATTATTTTTGCTTTTAATTTGATTATGACTTTTTTGTCATTTTTCTTTCCCTTGTTACTTTTGATCTTCAGTCATTATGCTAGTCTGTTTAAGAAGAAGATAAGAAGAAAGCATTTTGTGAGCATTTTCTCCTGAGAGATTTGATTCAAAATAGGACATTTACTTCATAATAGTTGGGCTATTTTGTTACTAATTCAGTCTACTTTTGCTGTATAGCTTTGGCAAAACTACCTATTTGTTTCTGAGGCATGGTTTCCATGTCTTTAATATATTATGAAGACTGAAAATAAGGGACTCAGGGTAGGCACTGAAACTGACAACTGGTAACAGATTCACAGCTAAAATAATTTGAGAAACTGTATTGCCTGCCTGAGTGTAGTATAGATGTAATAGACATGCTGCCATTCCATCTACCTTGTCCAAACTAGATCCTGCTAATTAGTAGGTATTCTGTCCCATTAAGTGTGATGCAACTTTATAATTAATTCACAGACTTCCATTGTCAGTTGATCTCAGATGGAAAATAATCTCATCTCATTTCCCATCACAGACAGGCCCAGTCCTTTCATTATAGAGGAGAAAACTGAGGTTAAGAGGTTGTATCTTTTCCTCAAGATGATACTTTTATATGGCTGGTATTACAGGACAAAATTCATGAATTATCTTTTAACTACATGTCTTTCTTTATTATTTTTTGTTGGTAGTGGGGGGCTGAAATCTGGGCCTGGGCACTGTCCCTCAGCTCTTCAGCTCAAGGCTAGTGCTCTACCACTTGAGCCACAGTGCCACTTCCAGCTTTTTCCTGCTTATGTGGTACTGAGGAATTGAACCTAGGGCCTCATGCATTCGAAGCAAGCACTTTACCACTGAGCCAACTTTCCAGCCCATGTCTTCCTTTTGTAACTTCTTTAATAATAATTGGAATAGAATCACCATTGCTAGTCATTTTTTTCTCAAGCCAAATAAATTAACTCATTATGTTCTGGATTTGTTATTTGTTGGTTTATAGAAATGCATCATGCTAACCATTGTACTCTAGCAATTAAAAAAATATATCATGGTGTTTGATTCAAACCTTATGTGTTGCTGGATTTCAGAAAAGAAAAAGGAAATGCCAGAGGGCCAACAGATGTTGAAGGAGGGAGAATCAAGGCAAATGATTAAATAATTAGGAAGTGGTTTCCTAAGCAAGGGTTACTCCAAAACTTCCTCAAATATCCTTCTTTGATTACTGGATTGATTTCCTGGTTGGTATATTATGTTGTAAATTTTGAGTTTGAATCTGGAGAGGTTAGTAATGGTTAAATCTTTTTCACTGAAAATATGTTCATGCTTTTAAGAACTACAAGATTAATTTGGCTTTAGCCAGAGGACAAACAGGATGAGAGAAGATAATGTGAGGTCTTTTTCTCATCACTGCTACCTCCACCCCCACTGTTTTTTGTTTGTTTTAGTTACATTTTAAAACATGCTCTCATTTTCCCAAGTTCTGTGTTCTCCTTGGAAAATCTTCTAATAGCACAGATGACAAACAGGAGTTCCAGCAGTGCTGACTCATCACAGCATAAGCCCAGTGGTTTGGCAGAAATCTTAACTTGCAAATGTTGAGTCTGGCCCTTTAACAGTAAGTCTCTGGCAGCAGATGTCACTGTTGGTCTGTCTTAACTTTGAGGTGCTTCCTGCTCATGGTTTGCTCTTGAGATTGAACTCAGCAGGATTTAAATTGTAAGCAGCATGGTTTCATGGGCTTTTCATGATGGCTTATGGCATTGATAATAAGGACAGGTTCTTAACCTAAAACCTTTTAAAGTCACATATGATTTTTAAATATTGCTATTATTCATTTTGTTTGTGGATATTGAATCTAGGGTTTTGCACATGCTAGGACTGTGCTTTACCAGCAGCAGTTGCTTTTTTGAACATGTTTGGCTACACACACACACACACACACACACACACACACACACACTTACATAAAACTTAGTTAAAACTGACCAATTATTTCCTTATACCTAATATTTACTCATTTATTCACAGTCAACTACTACCTATCAATATGTAATCACTGAATAGAAGGATCAGAATTCTTGCATCATTTTTGAAGTCTTGGATATCTCACTGTTCTAAACTTCCACTCACAGTATGCTTGAATAAATATTTTTAATTGATTTCATCCAAATCCAGTTTCTGCCTCTTTTCTATTGGAAGAAGACTTGATTTCACCAAAGTGCTCCAATTGCCAAATTCAGTAAATACTTTTTATTTTGATTTGTCCCATTTTCTGTGATAATTGAGACTGTTGGTCTTACTACCCTGAAAATTCTTTCTTCTGCGATAACTCTCCAATAAGTCCTTTCATTGGTATTCTTCACATCTTTTATGAAGCATCTTAAATATCAGTGATCTCCAGTTCTTGGTTGGATTATGTCCTCCTGACTTGACCATATCACTTGACCCATCTTCTGGCCTTTACACACTTATTTGTGTTCTAAGAGCTCCCAAATCCATAAGTACTACCTAGACCTCTTCCATGAGTTCCAGATCTTGATGTATAGCTGCTTACTGGAAAGGCCTTCTATCAGTTTATAACTTGTGGCATTCACAACCAATGTACTCAAGCTTCTGACTGGCATGTCTTACATTCCTCCTCCGATTTAAGACTATTTCAATTATTGTCCACTTTCTTCATGTAGGTAAGGCCAAACTCATTTCTTTTTTGCCAGTCCTGGGGCTTGAACTCAGGGCCTGGGCACTGTCCTGGAGCTTCTTTTTACTCAAGGCTAGCATTCTACCACTTGAGCCACAGTGCTACTTCTGGATTTTTCTGTTTCTGTGGTACTGAGCAATGGAACCCAAGGCTTCATGCATACTAGGCAAGCACTCTACCACTCTGCCACATTCCAAGCCCCAAAATCTTTTGTAATATCTTTTTTCTACTTAATATCAAATAAGTAGCTTTATTTTATTTTTAAACTTTTTTTATTATCTTTAAGTAGTTGTACAAAAATGTTGCCATTTAACAAAGCAGTTTTTGAATGCTATATATCTTCACCAATGTTACCCCTTTATGACTCACTTTAATATCTTGGTTTTGCAACTGTCTCAATTCAAATTTTTGTGGAGAAATTTCCTGCTTGAAGCACTTTTCCATTGTTCAAACCAACTTTTAAATTCATTTCACAATTATCATACTTGGTTGTGGTCATTTTTCCATTATTAGGTGTTTGTGGTAGTCTTTAATGGTATAGACCATCAATATATTTTCTGCCTATACTTGCTTTTATGTATTCATGTGCTCACTGCTTTTTACATTACAAGGTAGTCTACTTCCTGTTCTTTTGAAAATGAGCCATATTTTTTACTTGCTTTTAACTAATAACAAGTAGCAGGAAGGTATTTTGGGATATCTTACCCCAAGCCTTGGAAGATCCTTACCTTAAACTAGACCACAATGACAGGAAACTGGGAAGATTTCAGCAAAGTACAAAAATTTAAAGCATTCCTTTCTTTAATTTTGTAATTCTTTACTGTGGAATAGCTCAGGATGTCAGTTCTAAGTAACAGAATTGATAACTGTGTGAGGAAACATAATTTGGATTATAAAATTCTTGCTTTAATAAAATTCCTTAGTGAAAAAAAGTCTGTCATAGAGATTTATCCTCCTTGAATATGGCCCTGTGGACTAACTCATTTACTACTCATGGAATCTTAGGGTTGCCTTCAGGCCCACTGAACCCATTGGACCTGTAGAATCCTGCCAAGGCAGGAACACAGTTTTCCAGTGTTCTTACCTTCCTCTAAGAACTAAGGTTAAAATCCCAAAAATGAATATAATATATTCTTTGGTAATTGCATTGGCCTTCAAAGCATGTTAAATGCTTTGAAAATGATGGTCCTGAGCTTTGAACTTTAGGGCCTGGGAATTGCCCCTGAACATTTTTGCTAAGGCTAGTACTCTACCACTTGAGCCATAGATCCACTTCTGGCTTTTTGGTGGTTAATTGGAGGTAAAAGTCTCATGGACTTTTCTACCTGGTCTGACTTTGAAACATGATCCTCAAATATTAGCCTCCTAAATATCTAGAAGTATAGGTGTGAGCCACCAGTGCCTGGTTTACATGTTAAATTTTACTTGATTATTTCTTTGAATCTTGCCAATCTAAGGGTCACTGGTAGAATATATGCAATATACAATTCTGATATTGTATCTTACCAAATAATTGTGCTATGAAAAGTAAGAATTATATTTATTAAAACCACTAAGGACATAAATTTAAGAGTGGGACTATTGGGAAGACAATGATTGGTATGAGAAAGGACAGGTAAAAGAGGAATATAATTGAAGTACATTGGACACGTATAAAAAAGCAGGATGAAGCATAAAAAGTAATGATGAAACCATAAAATGGTATGAAAGATTTTTTTTTTGGGTCTGGTCGTGGGCCTGAACTCTGGGCCTGGGCACTGTCCCTCAGCTCTTCACCTCAAGGCTAGAGCTCTACCACTTGAGCCACCTTCCCTGCCTGGTATGAAAGATTTTAAAAGTAGATGTGGGATAAGAAAGATTAATTATAGGGATGAGTATGATCAAGGTACATCATATGCCTAAAGGGAAAAATCACAATGAAACTTATTATATATTATCAATATGTAATAATAACAACAAATCATACCCAATTTAAAATTCTTCTATAGGTGACACCTTAAAAACTTCTTTATATTAGATTTCAATGTAAACCATTGTTTATACACTTTTATTTCCAAAGTATTTTTGCAATTCTCAAATTAAAAAATAATGGAAGAACTAGGGTAATGGGAAAACAAATAAGTGGTCAGATGAGGGAAAATATTGATTTTTGTAACATTTAATGAAGGACAGAATGGAGTTGAAGATTTGACGAGTGAAATACAGCTTCGTTATAAAATCATTTGAGTTTAACTTTTCAAGGTCAAAGAAATATAATTGACCTCTATGCAATCACTTTGAAATTCCTCTAAGATGCAGATAAAACACTTTTAACTTTTTGTTTTTAGGATCTCTGAAAAGATCTCTAAACTCCTAATTCTACTGGGGTAAGTTGCCTTAGCAAAAATAGTATGTGAGAAGTGATTGACAAGAATGAGAAATATGGAGGATGAGCAGAGAGGAGGATAGCCTTGAATCACTCAAGGAGTAAGGAGAGGGATCAAGCTTCGTTCAAGACATTCGCTGAGATAACGTATTTCATAACATTATAGTATGTCTCATACCCTTATCTGTATAGCTATCAGGCAAAAAAATGATCATATATAGAATAAGGGAGTTGGCTTAGAAATGAGACAATCCTTGGAAGTAAAAATTGCAAACTGGAAAGTAGAATGGGTTAAGCTAGATGAATAGTATGGAGAAAATACAGCTCAGAAATGTTATTCTACTTGGCACTAGAGAGCTGGGGTTAGATATAAGTGGAGATTAGCCAGGAATCAAATCCTGCTGGGATGGGAGGTGACTTGGCAGTGCTGGTCAAAGTAGAAGCCAAGGTGAGGTACTGAACTGGGTGGCCAAGTTCAGAGCCAGAGATATTGGATACAGAGCCTGGGCTCCATTGAAAGATGAGGGAAAATATTGATTTTGTAACATTTAATGAAGGACAGAATGGAGTTGCAGATTTGAAGAGTATATATATTTGTATATCTTTCTATTGGAAAGATATACAAAAGGTAGAGGATAATGCCAACAATATATACTCCTTCATTTGGGAATTTTCAAATGAGGAAGTTGCTAAACTTGTTGCACACGTACACACACAAATATATATGTAATAGGACACATTCTTAAGCTGCTTTCTTAGTCAATGTTCAATTAAGATTTAGACAAATTTTTAAAACTCTGAATTTTGAGTAGGATAATCAAAATAACAAAACATATCATCTTCCCCAAACAGATCTTTTAGCCAAGTTGCTTAAGAACAACAGTTCACATGAGCTACATATCTTCTTTCAAATATTGTCTTTCAAACCTTGCAGAAGGGGAACAGGAACCATTGGGAACGTCTGTGAATCATAACATGTAGAGAGTTTCCTAAAGTCATTTTCTTGCTAGGGTGAAGAATTCTAATCTACTATTGGCAGCCTGTATTGGGTGCAAGGCATATTTTTACTTTGATTATTTCTCATAATTTCTTCCTGGGTTTGGATTATCAAAGTTTTGATATAGAGTAGAACAGTTGTATAATGACAGGATTGTTACCAAGTCTGTTCTTATGTTCTTTTAAAAGGATTAAAATGATTATTCTAGCCTATGATTCCACCATATGTATATTTAATGCAGTTGTCTTTGAAGGGAGCAGTTTGGAATACTTCCACAATTTCAAAAACTTATAGTAATTGAGGACATATGCTTTCATTTAATTAAAAAAAGATGTGAAGAATCATTTCATAGTACAGACAGAAAGAGGTTTTTCTGAAAATGTGTGGTTTATTTAATCAAACATAAA
Organism: Dipodomys ordii; assembly: GCF_000151885.1. Classification (NCBI taxonomy): domain Eukaryota; kingdom Metazoa; phylum Chordata; class Mammalia; order Rodentia; family Heteromyidae; genus Dipodomys; species Dipodomys ordii. The sequence continues at coordinate 35,949,481 of NW_012267221.1, read as the reverse complement.
TATCAGGGATTGAACTGGGCAAATAATAATCATAAATGCATCAAAATATACATCTTTAATCATATAGGGAAAATATATTTAAGAATTTATAGTTTGCAAGAAAGTATTAGATAGATTAGAAGCATGAGTTGATAATTGATAGCAAATGTATGCAAATATACATTAAATGTAAACAACATGGAGGATTATACACTGGATAAAAAACTAAAAAACATTAAAACAAACTTAAGTCAGATTATCCTTTATATATAAACTGAACTTTTTGGTATCTGAGAGACCTTAAATGATTTCTAGATTAATTTATTGTTTAAATATTTCTGTTTTTATTTTCTTTAAATGGAGCTATAATTTAGTTCAAATAGAAAAATCTCAAGGGTAGAATTGAAGAGATTTTGACTAAGGCTTAACTTCTGGGGCACTATTTCCACCAAAATTTTTCACATCTATACCAGCAATGTATAAAGGCTCCAAATTTTTTAACACTTTTTTATTGGAAAAATCTTTGATAAGGGATTAAATTTACATGAGTAAGGTCATGAGTACATTGCCTATCGAGCATTGTTACCTCCTCCTTTGTTTTTCCTCTACAATCTCTTCCCTCCACACCTCCCCAACTTCTCTCTCCCTCCCCCGCAAGTCGTAAAATTTGTTTTCAACATAGTGTCTTGTACATCTCGTTGTTACAATGGGTCAGCCTGTATCCTTATTTAAGCATTTTGTTATTTCCCTTCCCCTCCCCAAATTAGAAAAGTGTATATACAAGATGCAGGACACCGACTTCAAATACAGTGAAAACAGGAGTTACACCATGGGGGAGGAACATACCAAAGAAACAACAACAAACAATCACATAGTACATTATAAATACACTAAAAACAATAGCGAGGAAGAAAAAAATCACTTGTGTCCCTGTCTTGGGATTCATTTCATTTAACATCATCTTATATGGTCATATGTATATAGCTTTTGACCTTTTCTACTTGTCCTAGAAACACACTAGTTATTACAAATAAGGGAAACCATGGGACCTATGTTTCTTTGGGCCTAGCTTACTTCACTTAATATATTTTTTTCAAGTCTTTCCATTTCCTAACAAATGGGGCAATGTCATTCTTTCTGATGGAGGCATAGAATTCCATTGTATAAATATACCACATTTTCTTTTTTTTTTATTGTGAAAATACCATACAGAGGGGTTACAATTACATGGGCAAGGTAATGAGTACAGTTCTTATCAAGAATTATTGTGTCCTCCTTTGTTTCCCTCCCCACCCTTTAACACCCCCCCCCCCCCCCCCCCAGCCAAAGTTGTAAAGTTCGTTTTTTGTACATCTCATTGGTACAACGGGTCCACCTGTATCCCTATTTAAGCGATTTGTTTTTCCCTTCCCCTCTACAAATTATACCAACATCTAATACAGTGAAAGCAGGGGTTATATGGGGGGGGGGAAGGGACATACAAAACAACAAAGAAATCATCTTATAAATATGTTAAAATATCACATTTTCTTTACGGAGGGGCATCTGGGTTGGTTCCATTTCTTAGCTATGGTAAATAATGCTGTGATAAGCATAGTTGTGCTGGGAGCTTTAGTATAGCCTTGTTTGTGATCATTTGGATAAACACCCAAAAGTGGGATTGCTGGATCATAGGGGAGCACTATGTGGAGTCTTTTGAGGAACCTCCATACTACTTTCCAAAGTGGTTGAACAAGTTTACCCTCCCACCAACAATGCAGTAGGGTTCCCTTCTGTCCACATCCCCTCCAGCATCTGTTGTTATTAGAGTTCTTGATTACAACCATTCTAACTGGGGTGAGGTGGTATCTCAATGTTGTTTTGATTTGCATTTCTTTTATGGCTAGAGAAGTTGAGCATTTCTTCCTGTGTCTATTGGCCATTCTTATTTCCTCTTCAGAGAAGTTTCTCTTTAAGTCTTTAGCCCACTTATTAATGGGGCAGTTGTTTCTTTGAGGATTTGTTGTTAGGGGATTTAATTTTTTGAGTTCTAAGTATATTTTAGATATGAGACCCTTATCCATTGTATGGCTAGTAAAGATATTCTCTGAATCCCTGAGCTTTCTATTGATCTTGCTAGCTATGTCCTTTGCCATGTGGAAGTTCGGCAGTTTCATGCAATTCCATTTGCTCAACCTTGTTGTGTTTCTGGGTCTCTATTAAGAAAATTTCAGCCTTTGCCAAGAAGCCCTGGAGTTTCTCCTGTTCCTTCCTGTAATGTTGTCTGCTTTGACTTCAAGGTCTTTGTTCCATTTGGAGTTGATTCTGGGGCAGGGTGATATATGGAGATCTAGCTTTAGTTTTGTACATGTGTTTAACCAATATTTCCAGCACCATTTAGTGAAGAGATTGTCTTTCTTCCATTCTTTTTTTTTTTTTTTTAGCTCCCTTATCAAAGATTAGGTGGCTATAGGTCTGTGGGTTCCTTTCTTGGTTTTCAGTTCTATTTCATTGGTTCTCAGGTCTGTTCTTGTGCCAGTACCAAGCTGTTTTGATTACTATGGCTTTGTAGTAGAGTTTGATATTTAGTATTGATATTCTTCCAACACTGTTCTTTCTGTTAAGGATTGTTTTTGCTATTCGTGATCTTTTATTGTTCCATATGAATTTTGGGGTAGCTTCTTCTGTTTCATTGAAGAATGACGTTGGAATATTGATAGATATCACATTGATTCTGTAGATAGCCTTTGGAAATATTGCCATTTTCACGATGTTGATCCTCCCAATCCAGAAGCATTGGAGGTTTTTCCACTTCGTTAGTTTGCTTTGATTTCCTTTTTCAGGTTTTTAGTTTTCATTGTAGAGGTCCTTCACTTCTTTGGTTAAGTTAATCCCTAGGTATTTTATTTTTTTGTGGGGCTCTTACAAAATGAATTGCTTTCCTGATTTCAGCCACACTTTTGTCCTTGTTGGCATACAGAAAAGCCATTGATTTTTGAGGGTCAATTTTATACACTGCTACTTTACCAAAGTTTTGAATCAGCTCCAGTGTTTTGGGAGCGGAGTCATGGGATTCTTTAAATACAAGATAATATCATCTGCAAAGAGGGAGTTTTATTTCATCTTTCCCTATTTAGATCCTGTTTATGTTTGCATTCTGTCTTATTGCTGTAGCTAGTCATTCTAATACTAAATTCAATAGAAGTTGAGACAGTGGACATCCTTGTCTCATTCCTGAGTTTAGAGGAAATGTCTTTAGCTTTTCTCCATTAAGTATAATGTAGACTGTAGGTTTGTCATATATTGCCTTTATTTTATTGAGGAATGTTCCATGGATTCCTAGTTTTTCCAGAACCTTCATCATAAAGTGGTGTTGGATCTTGTCAAATGCTTTTCCTGCATCTGTTGAGATAATCATGTAATTCTATTCTTATCCTTGCTCTTGTTGATGTGATGAATTATATTAATTGATTTGCATCCATTGAACCAGCTTTGCATCCCTGAAATGAATCCTGTTTGATCGTGATGTATGATTTTTTTGAAGTCAATTGGCCAAAATTTTGTTGAATAGTTTTGCATCCATGTTCATCAAAGAAATGGGTCTATTATTCTCTTTCTTTGATGAGTTCCTGCCTGGTTTTGGGATGAGGGTTACAATGGCTTCCTAGAAAGAGTTTAGTAGTGAACTTTCACTTTCAATTTCATTGAAGTGTTGGAGGAGTATTGGTGTGAGTTCTGCTTTGAAGGCCTTGTAGAATCCATCTGGTCCTGGGCTTTTCTTAGATGGGAGGTCTCTTAAACCTGTTTTTATTTCAATGTTTGATATGGGTCTGTTAAGTTGGTTTAACTCATCTTGGTTTCGTTTCGGTATATTGATATTAGCTAGGAAATCGTCCATTTCTTCTAGGTTCTCAAACTTATTAGCATAAAGGTTTGAGAAGTATTCCCTTATAATGTTCTGAATCTTGGTTGTTTCTGTGGTGATGTTTCCTTTCTCATTTCTGAGTTTGTTTATTTGGGTGTGTTCTCTTCTCTTTCTGATAAGATTTGCTAAGGGTCTGTCAATTTTGTTAATTTTTTCAAAGAACCAACTCTTTGTTTTGTTGATTCTTTCCTTTTTTTGGGTTCTAATTCATTTAATTCTGATTGAATTTTAATTATTTCTTTCTGTATTTTGGATTGGGTTTATCTTGCTGCTCTTTTACTAGGAGCTTCAGATGTCTTAATAAATTTTGTTGGTTTCAGATCTCTCCAATTTGTTGATGTTGTTACTCAGAGCTCTAAACTTGCCTCTGAGTACTACATTTGCTGTTTCCCAGAGGAGCTGGTCATTTGTGTCTTCATTTTTGTTGAATATCATGAACATTTGAATGTCCTTTCTAATCTTTTCCATGACCCACTGGTGATTCAACAGTGTGCTGTTCAGCCTCCATGTGTTACAAGACTTTCTTTGCTGTCTTTTGGTTTTGAGTTCTAATTTTATTCCCTTGTCATCTGAAAATGCAGGGCATAATTTCAATAATTCTGAATTTGGATCAATTTGCTTTGTGACCTACAATGTAGTCTATTTTGGAGAATTTTCCATGTGTTGCTGAGAAGGACATGTATTCTTATGATACTGGATGAAATATTTGGTAGATGTCTGTTAAGCCTAGTTGGTCTATGAAGTTGTTTAGATCTGAGGTTTCTCTGGTGAGTTTTTGCCAGGTTGATCTATTCAGTGGGGACAGTGGTGTTTTAAAGTCCCCACCAATTAATGTCTTTGGATCTATGTGAGATTTGAGGGAAAGTTGTGTTTTCTGGATAAATTATGGTGCTCTGTTGTTTGGTGAATAGATATTTAGAATTGTAATATCCTCCTGAAGGAGAGATCCCTGAATTAGTATGTAGCGACCTTCTTTTTCTCTTCTCACTAATTTTAATGTGAAGTCTATTTTACCTGATACTAGGATTGCAACTCCCGCCTGTTTATGGGGGCCGTTTGATTGGTAGATTTTATTCCAGCCTTTCAGTTTCAGACCATGTTTGTTTTTATGGGCAAGGTGTATCTCTTTTTTTTTCCAGGGCTAAGGACTGAGCCCAGGGCCTTGCATGTGCCGGGCGGGCACCCTTCTGCTGGGCTAAACCCCCAGCCCTGCAAGGTGTGTCTCTTGAATGCAACGGATAGAAGGATCTTCTTTTTAATCCAACTTGACAGTCTATGTGGCTTAATTGGAGAGTTAAGTCCATTGATATTGAGAGTTAGGGCTGAGAGGTGTTTGGTAGCTCCTGCCATGTTATCCACCTTCTGGGGGGGCTGGGAGAATTCGATTCTTACTATGATTCTTGGGTTCTCAGTTTAGGTGCTGTTTCTTGGCTTTTATTGTGCTCTTGTTGGTTTTCTATGTGTAGGGCACCTATATGTATCTTTTGTAGGGCTGGTTTGGTGGAGATATATTGTTTCAGTTTTTCTTTGCTATGGAAGGTTTTTATTTGACCTTCCTTCATGAAGGATAGTTTAGCTGGGTACAGTATTCTTGCTTGATAGTTGTTTGTCTTTAAGGTGTGCCATACATCAGTCCAGGCTCTTCTTGCTTTAATTGTCTCTGCTGAGAAATCTGAGTATATTCTAATTGGTTTCCCTTTATAGGTTATTGATCTTTTCTCTTTGACAGCTGTAAGGATCCTGTGTGGATTATAATGTGACAGTGAGATGTCTTGTTCTCATCTGGTCTATTTGGGATTCTAAAAGATTCTTGTATCCTAATAGTCCTATATTTTTGCATGTTTTGGAAGTTCTCTGCTAGGATCCTGTTAAATAAATTTCCTAGATCATTACCTTCTGTCTCTAAGTGCTCCTCTACACCCATTATCTTCAGATTAGGCCTTTCAATGGCGTCTTCTAAATGTTGAATATATCTATCATATTTCTTGAATTTGTCTTGAATAGTTGTCTGTTCTTTCTCTATAATATCTAGGCTGTCTTCAGTCCGAGAGATTTGATCTTCTGCATGGTCTAACCTACTGTCAAGACTTTCTATTTTGTTTTTTATTTCCTTTCCTTCTAATTGGTCAGCTTTGATGGCTTCAAATTCTTTGTTTGAGCTTTGTTTTAGATCTTGTATGAGCTTCTTTACTTCCTTAATTTGGTGTTCAGTGTTCATTCTCAAAGCCCTTAGTTGATTGGTTATGGTTTCATTGGACTCCTTTTCCTTCTGATAGGCTCCATTCAGCATTGCCTTTGTGGTGTCCCTGGATTCCTTCAGCTGTCTATTTGTAGATTCCATGAATGCCTCCATTGATCTTTGTTTATTCTCATTCTGCTAATGCAATTCCTGTATTAATCTTTGATTAGCTTCCTCACTCCATGCAGTTCTTGTATTAATCTTTGGGTAGACTCATCATGCTCAAGAAATTCCTCTATTAAACTTTGGTTAGCCTCATCTCGGTCTGTATCATGCTCACACCTAGTCCTTTGCAGGCTTTCAATCTTTTCATTCAACATGCTAATCAGTAGTGTTTGTAGAGCATTTTGTAAACTCCCCTCTGGATTATTCATTACTTGTTCTGTCACCTGATTGTCATTAGTGGGAGTTGAGATACCTGGACTTGCCATTTTTCTTGTCTTTCTCCGGCTTGTTTTGCCCATTTAGTATGAAAGCAAAACCAATTTTGCACTAGAACACTATTTTAAGGCAAGCATCAATCAGAATCCTGTAGCTGCACACAGATTGATTGACACAGTCAAAATGAGTACAGATACAATCTAGTTCAACAGCTACAATCTAATTCAGCATCAGACAACTATGGATTAATGGATTAAGAATGTTAAAAGAAGGAGTCAGCAGGCCAGAAATTAATAGGTTTAGGGATAATTGTGGGGAGAAAATAAGATTAGAGGAATGTGGAGAGGTAAAAGGAAAGAGGGAATTTAACCAACCCTAATTTCAGAGAAGAAATGGATAGAATGAAAGGAGGAGAGAAAGAAACAAGAAAAAATAAAAAAATTTAAATTTAAGAATGAAACACTTAAAAATTATGTAAGTATAAGGAAACAATACTGATAGAAGAAAAGGATAGGTGGACAGGAGAAAAATAAAAAGGAAAAAAAATTAGAAATAAAACACTTAAAAATTATAAAAATATAAAGAAACAATACTACTATTAAAGGAGTTAAGCCTAAAAAGTTGTGAATTGAGAAATCAATTTCTGAATTAAGTATGCACACAATGAAGGATAAGGTCTAATAATCAACGAAGGGTATAAATCTGGGAATGAGAACAGGAATTAAGTCATGCAAAAAAAAAAAAAGAAAGCCAAAAGGGAAAAGAGTAGAGTTTTAGAAACACACACACCTAAAACAAAAATTATGAAAAAAAAGAAATAGAAAACAATTTAAAAAATTAGGTAGAAAAAAGAGTTCTTTGATATTTTGGGGGGGAGCAGGAGGGGATCTTGTATCTCCCCTGTGTCTATAACCAGTCTCTTGGTTGAGTCTCTGGTATGCTTGTGGTGTTTGGTTTTCCTGTGGTTTGATTGGATTCTTAAGCCAGTTTGTTTGAGCAGGCAGAGAGAAGCTCTGCCTTACCCAGGACTTTATGATCCTCCTCCCAAGCTAGTTCAATTACTTTTCTTTTACTGCTCCTGATGTTAGCTCTGTGGCCTAGGCTGCAGTGGGGAAGGGCAGCCTCTGGCTCTCTTTGCCCAGTGAAGAAAGTCACTCCTCTGGGTTGGAGCTTTTTCTGCCTGGGAAGGGCAACTTTCCCCTGGGTGGAGCTGAGCCTGGCACGTCAGGTTCCTGTGGCCTCTAGAATGGCTTCTATTGTCTTCTTCCAAGGCCTGAGTTGCCAGGTAGCTACTCTGGCCTGGTCTTTGCCAGTATCAAAGATGGAGTTCTTCTACAGAGGTGGAGGAGGGGCTACCTTTCCACTGCTGCTCCAAGATAAGGAGTGAGGATATCTTGGGGTGTACTCATGCCTATCCCTTGGTTTCTGGGCCATCCATGGTCTGCGACAGTCTGTGATCAGCAGGATGATTTCTGCTCCTTGTCAGTTCTTGCTGGTGGTGATTAGAATCCGCTTGCATACTGTGTCTGGTGTCTTTGCCCCAGGCTCTCTCTGTTCATATGGTGGCTACAGCAGCAGATGCTCCCACTGCTGCCACCATGGACACAAGCAAGTGCTCTTATCTGTCTCCTTAACCAAGCTGCCTGGATTTTTCCTCTCTGACAACCTCTCTGTATTATGATGGCACACTTGGTGTGACTCTCAAGCCTAGTTCTTTTACTGGAACATTAAAACTATTTTCTATGCCAGAGCTTGTTTAGCCTCCAGCTTCTCTTCTGCCATCTTCCTCCATCTCTCTCAGGGCTCCAAGTTTTTTCCTGTTTGTCAACTTCTGTCTGTTTATAGTTAAAATTTTGTCTTCTTTCCTGTAAATCATCTTTCCTATATTCAGTAGATTCTGTAAGTTTTTCTTTAGTTTTATTTGATAGGAATTTTTATATTTCAAAATATATTAATTGTTCCATATATAGGTTTCTGTATATGGAAATAGTTTCTGTGGTTAATCTCACTAATGATTCTATTCCATTTTAATTGGATAAGATAAAGAAACATTTCACTTTTTTGTTTGTTAAGATTTTCTTTATGTGCTAAAAATGGGTTCTAATTTGGAGGAAGTTCTCTAGGCTGCAGGGTGTATGCATATAATATTTATTGGAATATTCTGTAATTTCTGTTATGTCTAGAAAATCTATATTTAGTTCAGGACTGATCTTTTCATGCTTGTTTTCTTTCTGGATGATATATCATGATAGTAGTAAGGTATTGAAAACACCCCCTACCATTGTACTTCATGCCCAATAGTTTGTTTTATGAAATGGTATTGAAGTTCAATGCATTTACATTTATAATAATTATATCTACTGCTTGGATTGTTCTTTTTTTAAAATATTAAGTATCTCTTCTGCCTCATTTATCTTGAGGGTTAATTTATCAGATATAATTATAGCTACTTTTGTTTGTTTTATATTTCCATGTACTGGGACTATTTTTCTTTCAATTTCAGTCTGTGCATTTTTGCTAATAAAGTGTATTATTTTTTAACTGTGAAAATACCATACAGAGGGATTACAATTACATGGGCAAGGTAATGAGTACATTTCTTATCAAGCATTGTTGCCTCCTCCTTTGTTTCCCCTTCCCATTCCTTCCCAAATCCCCGCCCCCTGCCAAAGTTATAAAGTTCGTTTTTCGACGTAAAGTCTTTTACATCTCATTGTTGCAATGGGTCCACCTGTATCCCTATTTAAACAATTTGTTTTTTCCCTTCCCCTCCACAAAGTATACCAACATCAAATACAGTGAAAACAGGGGTTATGTCATGGAGGAGGGACATACAAAGCAACAAAGAAATCATCTTATAAAGTGTATTTCTTTCTGTAAACAAACAACAGAATCTTTTTTTTGTGTGTTGGTCGTGGGGCTTGAACTCTGGGCCTGGGTGCTGTCGTTGAGCTCTTCAGCTCAAGGCAAACACTCTACCACCTGAGCCACAACAGCGCTTCCGGTATTCAGATGTTTAATTAAAAGAGTCTCAAGACTTTCCTGCCTGGTCATGCTTTGAATGAAGATCCTCAGATCTCAGCCTCCTGAGTACCTAAGATTACAGGCGTGAATCACTGGCTCCTGACACAACTGATCTTTTTAAAATGTTATCAGGCAGTCTTCCTCTTTTAATAAGAGAATTAAGACTATTTGCATTTATTGCTATTATTTAGATGTGTTTAGTATTTTCTGAAATCTTTTTCCTCCAGGATTGATTCAAGTACTCTTTGCTATTTTCTTTTTCCTTTATCTTAGAAATTTTCCAATTTACTGAGTGAACCAGTTTGATCATTTCTTTAAATTGTATTCTTTTATGACATTTCTTTTATTGTGGGTGTCCTTCATCCTTGTCTCTTGTAAGATTCCTGGAAGTCTTTCACAAAGATGAATTGGTAGTCATGATTTCTTTAAATTAGTTCTTTTTTTATTTTCTTTTCTTTTTCTTTTATTGTGAAAATACCGTACAGAGGGGTTACAATTATATGGGCAAGATAATGAGTGCATTTCTTATCAAGTATTGTTGCATCCTCCTTTATTTCCCCTTCCCATCCCTTCCCATCTCCCCCCCGCCATCCCGACCACACCACTCTACCCCCTAACCCCCTAAATCAGTTTTTTCTTATCTCATTTCTCCATCAATTTAAAAGAAAACTTTGTTGGATATAATAATCCTTGTTGGCTGTTATTTCACTTCAAGGTTTGAAATACATCATTTCAGTGTCTTTGCTTTTTTAATTTCTAGGGTTTTCATAACAAGAAAATGAACTAAACAAAATATATACTAACAATTATGAAGGATTGAATCCAAAATCATGATCTCTTCTTAGGTTTTCTTTTTGAATATGGTTTATTTCTTTTTTTTCTGTGCTTCAATTTTATGTTGACTTTGATAGTATAGAATTTGTTGGTTGGTGTTTTTCACATATTTTGGATTTTTTAAGCTATTCTCATTTCAATTGATTATGTGGTTTAGTTTTTTTATTTTTATTGTAATAGGTGTAAAAGGTGAGGAGGCACAGTTACAAAAGCCAGATAATGTATCCATTTCTTTTGAACAATAGCACTCCTTCCCTTCCTCTTTCCCACTTTTTCACTCCCAAAAGTTGTGTCATTCATTTTTCAACATAGTATCTAGAATACCACTGCTTCATTTGTTCACTCTTAGTCCTACTATTTCTGTGACCCCCCTTTACACTCTCAAAGACTGATTATTGGATAAACAAGGCAAAAGGAAAAGAAAAAAACAGCAATGAAGAACAAAACCTTTTGTTTCTACTTTCTGGAATTCATTTCAATTAAATATTATTTTATATGATCAGATGCACATAGCTATTAAGCTTTTATGATCCTCACCTAAGAATATCCTCTTTTGGTCTTACTCTGTGTGAATGGATTGGATTTATTATTTTTTGCTTGTTTCTTTTGTTTGGGTGCATTTCCATTTTATATGAAAGGTTTGGGGCAATGACACTATTCTGTTGATTTCAGACATACCTAAATCTATTTCCATATGAGGTATGATGTATTACCTGGTATTTTCTAAAGGCAAATTCTCTCCTAATCCTTGTTGTCAAGAGTCCTATAAGGATAGAGTACTGCTGCTTTACTACTTGTTTAAGGAAATTGTGACTTTAGTGCATTTGTTGGAAAGAGTCAGAAAAGTATAAAGCTGGGTGATGAATCATTATGCACAGACTTTAGGCACTATCATGTTTGTAATTACTCTTAAATATTCTCAGGAAAAGAATCGCTCAAATGCAGTTTGAGTCCTAAATCTTAAGGAAATATTTGGAAGATTGTATGGTAAAAGTTTATATTTCTAAATTTGGTGATTTGCAGGAAAGTTTTAATATCAACTATAATAATCTGAATAGGTAGGTACCTTCAAAAATACTTTGGGTAATAGCCCGCAATACCAAAATTAAGATGGATGATCAGTTTAAGTAATGATTATTTTTTAACCAAATTTTATTCAAATAAATCTTCTTATTTATTGTAGAAAAATTTATTCCAGTCACAGCATATGTTACATAATCTATAGAAAAAAATCTGATTTGTGTTTTGATCTCTACTTTTCTATGACTTAGACACAGACTAATATGAACACAAAACTCTTGAGGAAATTCCTTCTGCATGTCTCTTTAGGCCTTATTTAGCTTGCCAATGAAAAAGAGTTACACAATAGGGGCTGGGGAGGTGGCTCAGTGATAGCTTGCCTTGCATGCCTGAGGCCCTGAGTTCGACTCCTCAGCACCACATAAGCAAAAAGAAAAAAACTGGAAGTGGCGCTGTGGCTCAAGTGTAGAGCGCTAGCCTTGAGCTGAAGAGCTGAGGGACAGCACCCAGGCCCAGAGTTCAGGCTCCACAACTGGACCCCCCAAAAAAAAAGAGTTACACAATAATTTTTGAATAGCTAAGGGAAATATCTTAGTGATTGCTTTTGTTATTTCTTTTAGACAGAAGGCATTTTATTTTATCTTGATAAATATATTGATTTATGTGAAATTTATGTTTTTTTGAGAAAGTCATGATAAAGTCAGACTGGAACATTAAATCAGTATTTTTTAAGTACTTTACTATCCAGTATAACATTGCATTTGCATTTGCCTTTTATTTCCATGAACATTTAATGTGCTAGCCACTCAGGTAGATATACATCACTTCTTCACCTTCACAAAAACACTTTACAGAGGTAAACATGTCTGTTTTCTTGATAGGAATGAGTATTGTGGAAAATAACCAACTTCTCAAAAGTTGCATTTCTGTTTAGTGGGAAGATGGAGAGAGAAAACTACATGATGTTTGTCACCAGAGCCAATGCTGTGTCTGTACTGGATTCTACTTTTCATGTTTTAGAATCATTCTGGCCTCCTCCCATCAATCCCATCACTTCTTGCTTTTCAGATGCACTGAACTGGCAAGGCTTTCCTCTTCTGTTGCTATGAATCTCTGGGGACTTGCCCATATCTCTTTCCTGAGGAGGGTTTTCACCTTATTCTTTGAGTTTCTTATCTTCCCAAGACTTTATTAGTAGGGATACAGTTGATGTCTTCATTTCTTGGTAGCTTAAACATAGTCATTTTGTCTTTCCATATTTTCTGAATATAAATGTCATTTTATTTTTAAATTCAGGGAAAAGAACTTCCACAAGTAGGGAATTATTACCACTTTCCTTGAAGATAGATGGTAAGTATCAGAACCAACACTTCTGCATCAGTAAGTTTCTCACCACCTTTAACAGACAATACCATACATAGAGTCAGGAATGTGACTCACTGTGTTAGAAATGTCCCTTTCCCTTCCCTCCACAAAGATGGGGTTTTCCTTTTTAAAACCAAATTAGGAACAGAAAGGACTCCAAGAGTGCTACTCACAAAGAATGAGGTTTCCTGGTTAGAGGAGAGACTACCAGATATTGTTTGTTAGCTTAGAAGCAAACATGCAAGCTTTCCTTGTGGCCCATTTCAACAAAGGAAAACATAGGCATAGATCGTTGGCAGAGTGGACTCAGCATTTCTATCTGGTGGGGCAAAAATGAGATTAGCTAAATATTCTAAAATAGGTAGGCCTGCTTGTCCAGCCCATAGAGCTTATGTTTGGGTAGAGTGTCCTCAAAAGGAAGGGGCAGAAGATGGACCTCTAGGGAAGGGTTTGGGGTTAGAAAATATGGTTTACCTGGAGCTTTACCCATCTTAGCAGAGATCTATTCTAAAAAGGAACTCGTAAAATCTTCCAGCACCCATACAGCTCCCACAAGAAAGAAAGGATTTAGGTGTCCGACTTGTACACTGCATTAATATCTATCCAGAGAAACAGACATTGTAAGCAGTGAGCAGGGTATTGGATAAGCTAGTTAAATGAATAGACACTTGTTTCTCTGTCTCTCTTTTATCCCCAGTCAAAGCACATGAAGGAACAAGAGCTTGAGGAGAATAAGTGCAAAGGGAGAAGAATGGCAAGGCATTCAGACTACCCTCCATTCCCCAACTGGCCATTGCCTCTAGCAGTCAAGGTCGGTCCTCATGCCTTAGCTGGTGTGCTTTAGATGGAGTTTGAATTAGAAACTTTATACTGGCCTGAATTTTAATAAAGTCGACTAGACAATCTATCAAACATGGCATTAAGAATTATTTTATAAAGCATTATTACAAACTGATTGAAAAGATTATCATATCAGGTTCATATTCCAGCTATTTGAAATTGTAGTGGTATTCACTTGGACAAAATGCTTTTTATTGGTTTGGCAATTGGAGTGCATAACTGATGAGAAAAATGTGTCTTGATGGTTCATCTCAACTTCATTTTCTAGAAAATGTAATGCTACACCTTCACAAGTTTAGTATTTAGTTTCAATCAAGTCCATTTTTTGAGGGTTCTGTTTTTATATGGTGTCATGTTTCTAAGAACAAAAATTAAAAATAAAATCTCATCCGATATGGAAAACATTGATTTTTTTCTTCACCAATTAACAAGTTGTGAGTTTTGTGAGCAAAAAGGTTGAACATCACAAATTTGTTTTTGGACATAGCTGGAAGATGAAAGTTGGATAATTACTCTAAAGAAGTACAGATAGAAAATTGTGCAGCTTGGGCTGGGAAGATGGCTTAGTAGTAGAGAGCTTACCTTGCATGCCTGAGACCCTGGGTTCGATTCCTCAGCACCACATAAGAAAAAAGCCAGAAGTGGTGCTGTGGCTCAAGTGGTAGAGCACTAACCTTGAGCTGAAGAGTTGAGGGACAGTGCCCAGGCCCAGAGTTCAGGCCCCACGACCGGACCCAAAAAAAAGAAAAGAAAAGAAAAAAGAAAATTTTGCAGCCTTTGAGAAATTTGAGCTACCTAGAGAACCAGACAGCGGTTTTTTTTTTTTTTTTTAAAGAAATGACATCTAATATGATTAGGGAGTTTCTACTTGATTATAAAAGCACAGGTGTTTCCCATATGTTTTAAAGGTATTTTTCCACTCTCATACTATTACAGCATGTTGAGATTTTCTTCTCTGGAATTAAGATCATGCTGTAAGAATCAAAGTAAAACAAAAATCTCTTCCCAATTATGAATTTGAAAAGAAATGACGAATGCTTTCAGATGAAATATTATCTTTCTATCCAAAGTGCCAAATGTATTTCAGAATAAAAGTCCAGGACAAAAACTGGTGTTTAAAATTATCTATCTGACTATTTATCTAAGCAAGAAATGTTTATTTTTGTTGTGAAAAATATTGTTTACAAGAGTGTTTTTCCCTTAAGATTTACATTTTTTGGTTACAATGTAATAACTAAATCCAACTTCGGCAAATTCTACAATAATTTTTTAAAATAGATATTTTCAGTCAGGATTAGAGACTGTTTCTTGGCCTTAAGAGCTGCTTAATTTTAGTGGCTTTCAAATGATGCTTACTTAGCCTTTTGGTAATGTTTCCTCTGTATAAAAGGGGAGCAGTACTAGGTATCATTAGGAAGAACATCAAATAGTTGCAGGAATATGAAAAAAGAATGCATATAAAGTGGACATGCCATATAAGTGCTGATGTAGTTTGAATACAAGAATATGTATAGATATGGACATATGAACTGAAAGAGATTGAAATGAGAGAGAAGAAAAAGGAGGGACTGAGACAGAGTAAATCAATATCAAATATTTGCCTATGTTACTGAGTCTAGTTTTCATAGCTGAGAGGTGGGAGAGTCTCTTCTGCTGGTTTTCCACTGGTATGATTGACTCTAAACCTTGCACATAGCACTGCTGTGAATATTGGATTCCCCATTGTGTTAACTCAGAAGATGATGTTGCACCAGGTGTCAAAAGAACATATAAGATAAAGAAAGCTGAAAAGATCTTTTGAAGTCTTTTGGAGATATTTATTTATACTATAGGAAGAGACATTCCTTCTTTTATTCTCTTTTATGATGATGTATACAATAAGCAGTAGTAAACCAGAATGAGAAAATAAAGGAGAGAACAGTGAAGAACAGAAAACAAAAAAAATCTCTTTGATGAAAAATCCAATTACTAAACTAATATTGGTATGTCTTGTTGAGATGTCCAGTGGGGTCTTATCCTAAGGTTCATTGAGCCTCAAGACTTTCTCAAGTGAGCAGGAATGATTTAACCTTTTAAAGTTGTTTTTAAGTAGTTGTGCAAAGAGATTTCAACTCAGTGTATTTATTTATGTACAATGAATCTTGATCCATGCCACTTTTTACAGCCTTCTCCCCATCTCTTACAGCACTACCCAGAAGTGTTATAGCAGAATCATATGGTAGTTCTATGTTTAGTTTTTGAAAAATTCCTATACTCATTTCCATAGTGTCTACATTGATTACTATTCCCTCAATATTGTATAAAGGCTTATTTCCTTCTGTATCTTACCAGCATTTATTGATTGTTTTCTCGACAATAGCCATTCTGACTGGAATGAGATCAAATCTGAATGTTGCTTTGATTTGCATTGCTTTTATTTCTAAAGATGTTGAACATTTTTTATATATCTGTTAGCAATTTGTATTGCTTTTGAGAACTGAATGTTCAATTCATTTGTCAGTTTATTAATTGGATCATTTATTCTATTGGATTTTAACATTTCAAATCTCTATTTTAGATAAGAATCCTTTGGATAAAGGATTACTATATAATTTGTATGTTTTTCCTATGCTGTGCAGAACTTTTAATTTTGATATATTTGTATTTTTCAATTCTAGTTATTATCTGAACAACTGTGATTTTACTCAGAAAAGCCTCACCAGTGGCTCTATGTCTATATCTATCAACTTAAAAATTTCTTGTATTACATTGAGGTCTTTGATCTATTGGAACAGATTTTTCTACAGAGTGAGAGTCTCCTGCCTCCTCCTTTGTTTACCCTTCACATCCCTTCCCAGCCTCCCCCCCGCCCCCCCCAATCCCGTCCCCGGCGGGCCTCCCCCTCCTTCCCCCCCCACCAAAGTTGTAAAGTTCGTTTTTGACATGACAACTTGTACTTCTCATAGTTGCATCGGGTCCACCTGTATCCTTAACCGACTTGTTTTTCCCCATCTCCTCCACAAATTATACCGACCTCAAATATAGTGAAAGCAGGGGTTGTACTGTGGGGGAGGGACATACAAAGCTACAAAGAAATAACCTTATAAATGAGTTAGAAACAAATGCATGAAAGAAAAAAAACATTTAAATACTTATCTAAGGGTTCATTTTCCTAACATCACATTATCTGACCTTTCCTGCTTGACTCATACATATACTAGATATTGCAAATAAGGGAAACCATGGGACCTTTGTTTCTTTGGGCTTGGCTTACTTCACTTAATATAACTTTTTCTAAGCCTTTCCATTTCCTAACAAATGGGGAAATGTCATTCTTTCTGATGGAGGCATAGAATTCCATTGTGTATATATACCACATTTTCTTGATTCATTCATCTACTGAGGGGCATCTGGGTTGGTTCCATATCTTATCTATGTAACAGTTGTTGAAGAATCCTTCTCTACACAAGCTTTTGGCATTTTTGTCAGGTATCAGATGAATGGAGCTGTAAAGTCCATTTTCTGGATCTTCTGTTCCATTTAACTGTATATCTTTTTGTGCCAATACCATGCTGTTTTTCTTTCCACACCCCTGCAGTTTATTTTTATGTCAGCTATTGCAATACCTCCAGCATTGCTATTTTGTTCAGAAGTGCTTTGGTTATCCCTAATATTTTGTAGTTTTAAATATTTGCGATTGATTTTTCCATTTTTTTTGTAAAAATGTCATTGGAATTTTTATGGAAATTGCTCAGATTTGTCAATTGCTTTCAGTAGCCATTTTAAAAATAATTATTTCTGCCAACCGAAGAACATATGTGGTCTTCGAATATTCTCGTGTCTTGCATTTTGTTTTTTCAGTGTTTCACCTAGAGGTCTTTCACCTCCTTAGTTAAGTTTATTCCTGTGTTTAACTTTTTTTTGAGGCTATTGTGGATGAAATTGTTTTCCTGATTTCTACTTCCATTCATTATTGGTATGTGGAAATTCTACTAATTTTTAAATCACTTTTTAAATATATGTACATGAAATCTTTAGTATTTTCTAAGCATAGGATATTATCTGTAAGGATTACTTGACTTTTTATATTTTTATTTCTCTTATTTCATTCTCTTGTCTTATTGCTCTGGCTAAGAGTTCTAGAACTATATTAAGAGTGGAAAGAGTAGACACCATTGTCTACTGAATTTAAAAGAAATAGTTTCAAGTTTTCCTCATTTATGTTGCCTTTATGTTTATCATATGTAGCTTTTAACATGTTGAGTTGCATAACATATTTCTACTTTCATCAAGGCTTTATCATGAAATGATATTAAATTTTGTCAAAGGCTATGACAACCTCCAGTTTCATTCATTGTCTTTGAAATTACATAATTCTACTATTCCTGATGGCTCAAAAATTCTTCTCTGTATATATGTGTGTGTGTGTATGTGTGTGTGTGTGTTATATATATATATATATATGTGTGTGTGTGTGTGTGTGTGTGTGTGTGTATTAGTGTTTTGATGGGCACCTAGGCTTAATCCATAAATTAGTCTTTGGGAAGAGCAGTTGAATAAACACACCTATGCAAGTTTCTTTGTTTTATGCTAACTTACCTTCTTTTGATTGTATGCCTAGGCATTCTTGCCCAAAATCTAACCACATTCTTAAACTGTTTTTGAAGAGTAAAATATTGCTTAAGAGGAAGGAAGGTCATGTTGATTTTAGAAATAAGCAAAGACTAAAGATACCCTATTTTTTCTACCTGCATATTCAGTTGTGAAAGAGTTAATTTGTATGGTATGCCAACCCATACATGAACTCTACACATTCTATCTGCCACTGTAACATACATTTGCTAGGAAAAATATCTGGCCTGGGGATAAAGAAGATTTTTAAAGGTTAAATAGAGGAATCAGAGTATGCATTAATTTGCATTTCCTTACCAAGGTTCAGAGACAGAAGGAGACTTTCCCATTCCTGGTCTCTGACTATATGGCTAAGCAGCATCAAGAAAGGGTCAAGGCAGAGCAAACAATCATTCTAAATACTCAAAGCCTTCTGAAAAGCACAAGAAAATAGCCATGTTTTTCCTGTGCTAGGAGAACTGTGTAAATGTATGTAGATATATAGATAATTTAAACAATGGGAATACTCAAAAATGGTGGGAGAAGCTGTTATCTGAGTCCATCATGATTTATGGCCATCAGAAGATGCTCTGGTCAATGATGATAAAAGTCAAGGATACCAGACAACCTAGAGATAATTTTCCATGCATTTCTGGAGGTTGGTATCAATCCCAAGGAAAGAGGAATAAAGACAAGTATAATATGATTACATGTTAAGTGGAAGTCATTGAAAATCATTCAACAGAATTGAGTTTACTATAACGATGAAATTGTATTCCTGCCTTTGGCACTTTGAGGCCTCAGAGTAGCACCTGTTAGATTTAGCTGCATTTTTTAAAATACATGAACTTTGTGAGACATCATTGCTTTGTGGGTCCGCTGCATTGATTATTTGAAAATTTAGTGCCCCAGATGTTTTTCTTCTCCCTTCTTTTGGCCCCAAATCCCTACCTTTCCAGCTGCTGCTGCTTCCTTCTGAACAATGTCTTTTGGATGCAGTTTCCTGTTGATCTTTGCTCTTAAGTTCATCATTCATAAATTTCTACTGGGTTGTTTTAACTTCTTAGTGTTTCTGCTTCGTTTCCTTCTTATTTCAGAAAGTTTTTTGTCATGTATCTTTTTTCCTTATAATAACATGTATTGTCTTAATTTATCATTCAGTTTGATCCCTCTAAATTTTTATGTCATAATAACTTATTAAATATAATTTGGAGAAATGCATATATCATGCTAGAATGTGACAGTATTATTTATTTATGAACTATCTTGCATTCTTCTAATCACTGAAGGAGCCATATCCCTTGAAAATACTATTTGACACACTTGTTGGGTCAAATCTCTTAAATCAGCATCTATGCTTGGTGTTATATTGATGAATATATTGATTAGGTTTGTTTGTTGATGTTTAGAACATCATGGAATAAGTTAACTCAGATAATATTTTTTTAGATAAGGTCTTGCTACATGCTGCATATGTAATGTTTTGACATATGCATATGTATGTAATGTTTTATTAGATTGAGCATATTTTTTCATACCAAGCTGGTCATGTTTGAGGTGAAATTTCAAAATCCATTCTTGTATGTTTTGAAATATATAGTTTTATTTATTTATTATCATCTGTGGGCACCTTACTGTGCAAGAATACAAAACAGATTCTTGCTCACATCTAACTATAATTCAGTATCCATCATCCCTACCTTTCCTTTCTGGCCTCTGGAAGCCATCACTATAAAAGCATAACATTTTATTAAAAGAGAAGGCAGTCTGCAAGTACTGATAACTGAGAAAAAGGAAAAGCAGTTCTTTAAATAGAAACTGAGCCAATGAGAGCTGGATAATAAGGCCAATGAAATGTGGCTATGTTAAAAAGGCTAACTTTTCGTCTTATATGCCTTGGGACTACTTGTCCCACTGAAAATAATTTTAAACATGATGAAATAGTCTTAGGGATCAGATAAAGCAGACTAAATCAAAGAAATATATTACAAAAGATGGCAAGTAGTATGATTTAAATCCATGCTTTATATGGTCTTTTCACTGTAAGAATTTCAAGATGTGGGACAGACAATATAGAAACAATTAAGAGTCACAGTATTATTGGTTTAAGAAGCAGAGGTTGGAGGTTGATGAGATAGGTGTAAGTCGATGACAGAACCTCTGAATTTGCAATACAGGAAAATCCTTATAAATTCACCTTATATACTACTTTACTCACCTATTTGGCTGATCTTTGAATTACACATAGACAGGCATCTCAACAAACATCCCAAGGAGAAAATAATATCTGGAGGCTTAAAAAAGATGAGTGGTTATTTCAACAACTGTCTCCTAGGGAGTCAGAGATCAGATTCCCAGTAATATTAGATGATAAGTCTTGGTAAACACTTCAAGACTTTCACTGAAATATAAAAGCTATTCCTTTACAAAAAATTATATTCAAGGCTAAGGAATTCATTTTCGAGACTAAGGGAAAAATAATTCTAGCAAAATAATTTTACTCTTACTGGACCAAACCATATCCTTCAAAGAAAGCTATTATAATAAAAAAGGATCTATAATTTCTGAGCAAAATTGTCTGATCTGAAACCTAGAATAACCAGAAGAATTAAGAAACAGCAAAGTGACCTATTACTAAGAAAAATCAATTGCCAGACACAGATCCATGGACTCAGATATTACAGGTAGAATGATTAAAAATGATCATCAGATTCTTTATGTAATAGAGCCAATGAATATATGAATGAATATAATGAATATCAATGAATATAATGAGTTAGGGGTTAAGCAATTTATGGGAAATTTAATAGCTATTAAAGACAGACAGGTATAACTTTTAGAATAAAAATTATCTCAAATTTAAAACTTCCTCAAATGGTAGAAATTTTAAGGAAAAAACCACCTAAGGTAAACCATAACTGGAATATGAAAAGCTGTGCTTCAATGACTTAGGAGATATTTTTGAGCAGCCTGAAATAAAGGCAGTGAAGATTCCCAGGAAGAGAGGAGCATGAGAATGAAATTGGAAATGTTTATTTTCTAGTTTATGCTCAAATTTTGTTTATATGTCTGTAGCCTATATTCAGGAAGCCTAGAAGATTCTAATGCAAATGAACCATATCCATGAATAATACAGGCTGGTGGAAATTTAAAAAATCATGACAAAGTTTTAAATATTTAATTGAGATAGGATTTCATAGATGTATATGCTAAGAAGTATTATGTTTATGTCAAGCACCACTGGCTCATGACTATAATTACTGTATAGCAAATTGGGAACTGTTGTTGGAGTCCAGCTCAGGCAAAAAGCTTGAGAGATCTCTTTTTGAATTTTAGGTAGATGTGGTGACATGTGACCATAAGCCTAGCTGCATGGAAAGCATGAAAGGGTGGATGATAGTCCGGGTGAACACTTAAGCAGAAAGAAAGACTCTATTCCAAAAATACCCAGTGTAAAACAGGCTAGTGGTGATTCAATGGTAGAGAAGTGAGAGGTCAACTGCCTGCACTGCCAAAAGACAAGAAATTATATATATTTCATATATACATATGCATTTATATATACACATCATATGATGTATACACCTTTCATATATGTGTATATGTACAGATTTATGTGTGCATATGTACAGATTTATGTGTATATATATATGCATATATATGCATATTTGCATATATATGTATATATGAATGGGTTACCCTAAGGATGTCCATTTTACTATGTGCACAATATGAAACATAAAATAGTTTGCATCTGTCAGCTATTTTTAATTCAATAAAATTCTACATAGTTTTTTTTTTGTACTGATACTGAGATTTGACTCAGGATCTAAGTACTGTCCTTTTTTTCCCCCCAAGGATAGTGCTCTACAACTTAAGTCACAGGTCTATTGTCTTTTTGGAGATATGAGTGTCTCAGACTTTTCTGTTTGAGCTAGATTCAGATCCGTTAGCTCCCTATGTAGCCAATATTACAGGAATTATCCATTTATGCCTGGCTTATAGCAAACTATTTCAGAGGGATCTTTTTATGAAATGATTTCTAATTATGGAAAAGATTTTTTTAGATTATCAATACATTTTATTATTACAAAACATAATTTTAGAACTGAAAATGAGTATTAGAATTAGTCAAGCCTTTTTATTGAAATCGAAATTAAAACTTAGAGTCAATGATTTGTTCAAAATTACACATCTACTTATTCATGGAATGAACACAGAGAGGGATAAATAAGACTAAGCTGAAAGTCATTAAATATAGGGCTAATACTGAATAAATAAATATACCCATGTTGGCATATGTGTTAGCATTAAATGGATATATTTGATTTTCTTTTTCTTTTCTGTTTCTTTTTTCTTTGTCTTTATCTTTATTGCTCCTTCTACCCGCTCTTTTCAGTTCTCCTCCCCATCTCACCCATTGCTTTCTTTTCTTTGGAGGTACTGTACTGTGTGGCCTAGGTTACATTTGACATCCTTTGAACATCACAGAAAAGAATATGTAAGGATTGTTAAAAAATAACAGATTTCATTATTTCATTTTCATACTTGTATACTATGTTCTTCAAACATAACCCCTGTAACCTCTTTCTCTTTCTCATTCCCTGTTTAAAACTATAAAAAGTTATATAAAAATAATACTTTTGTAATTTATAACCCCTAAAAAATAACAAAACAGTAACTCCAAGAATATTCTCATAATACAACTTTTTTTGTTCTATTCTTTTTTTTTCTTTTTGTCGATCTTGGGACTTGAACGCTGTCCCTGCGCTCTTCAGCTCAAGGCAAGCACTCTATCACTTGAGCCACAGCGCCACTTCCGGTAATATTTTATACTGCCTTCACAATCACATTTAGGAGTACACATTATCTTTACCCTCAATTGTTTTAAAGATCAAATAGAGACAAACAACCTCATACCTACAGAGGGGTAATCTACAGAGGGGAAAGAGACAACTAGATTTGTTTGCAATAACTTCAGTTATAAGACAAATAATCATAAACACTGGAATCACATCTAGGAAATCAGAAAGAAATGAACCATAGCCTCTTTTTCAAGTTTATGTTTCATGTATTCAGTATTACTCTTGAACCTATGTTCATTTCACAAACAGCAGAGGGCATCCATTCTTTTCTCATCTTTTTGCTTGAAGATGTTCTGGATCTGTGCTGATCTGTTTGTCTCTTGAAAACATTTTGTACCCAGTTTTGGAAATTCTTGAATAGTTTGGGCTCAAAGAGGGCAAAAGGTAACAATAATTTTATGTATGAAATGTGTGATAAATTCTTAGATAAGTATTATATTTAAAATTCTAATAGATAAATCTTGATGTTACTGAGTTTCATGTTTAATGAGAATGAAAAAAATAGATACACCTACAATAAAATGTTATGTGTTTTTCAATTAGAATAGTAGAGAATATGGTATTTTGTAACAGTAAGATTTATTGGAATGATTTATTGCAGCTGGTCTAAAGAAAATTATTCCCTGTTTGATATTTTTCTCATTGCTAGAAATAGACATTTAGAGATTTTAAGTCTTAGACACATATTACTGTATTTTGCATTAAGGAATCCAGAAGTGAATTAGAAGTAATAAAAGTGACAGTTTGTTCATTTAGAATATATATATATATATATATATATATATATTAAAGATTTGGTCAACTTTAGAAATAGGACCATAAAGTCTTTTAAAAAATTAGGGAAGACTGGAAATTTCATCATTTCTGTTTTCTATCTGTGCCAGTAGCTCACTGTTCTCAATAGGCCTTTTCTGGCTGAAGTCAACTATGACTACCTCCTGTTTTTCCTCCAAGTGCCTCCCATGGAAATTCTTGAAAAATAAGGCAACATTTCAACCCACACTTTAGTGAGTGGACTGGAATCCCTATCCCGTTAGCTGTTTCACAAGTGACTCACAGAATTGTCTAGCCCTTGCTTCTCTAACATTTTCCATTCACTGTAAGTTATTTCTTCATCTTACTGTTCAAAATGCTTTTCATGTTTTCCAGCTGAAAAACTGAAGATAAGTGAGACATATAGTTTCCAAGTTTAATATAGCCCTAGAGATCTGGTGTTTGGCAGAAGAACATTCTGAAAACGGGCAGTTTGGATACAACCATAAGCTGTTTGGCTATAATTAACTGGATGTGAGGCTAATCTGTGCCAATAAGTGCTCTCTTGTCTTAAATCATTTGTTTTTTACCTCCTGTGAGCTTTTGTGAAGGCAACCCCAGAATGTAGATATTTATTTTCAAAATATAATTAAGGGGTTGCTCAGCAGAATAAGGAAATATCTGAAATATTTATTAAATGGAATAGTTTAAAATTGGGTTCAATTGGATAATTTGAGGAGATGGGAAATAGTCTAACTAAATAATCTGTGCAACCATAACTATTCCTAGTATAGGTTATCATTCATTTGTTTAATGGAGAGATTATTTGTTTATAATTCATAGGAGAGAAATAAACAAAAATTCATAGAAGACAATAAAACAGAACTCTAGGGAACATTGTATTTTATCAGATATTTTATTAAACATATATACTTATAAAACATGCTGCTTTTTAACATTCCACTTTACCAGTAAGTCAGAAACTATGTCTGTGACATAGTAGAAAGATATCCAGAAGATGATTCAGGATCTTGCTAGTGTTGCAGTAGTAGTTGTGGTATTTGACCTTCTGGAAATTCATTATTTCATCTCAACTTCAGAGATTTCTTTCTATAAGCATCAAAGTGACCCACATAAGAAATTCTCCCTGATTTATTATTGGTCAGAATTCAAGAGACATTTTCACATTGTTTTAGCTTATTCTGAAGATGCAGACCTTGGAGTTTTGGACTAGTAATAGCTAATTAGGGACCAAGGACTTTACTAGATAAACATAGAGCAGTCAATTTTCAAGTCTTGAGGATATGATCCAGCATTGGTAGGTCCAGTTTTAACCATAGTCACTGATCTCAAATGACTGATGCTTACATTCTAGGATAACAACTAGCAGCAAGTTCACTCTGCCTTAAAATACTAAAACTAATGTGCCTTGTAAATTCTTGCTATCTAAGCATAACTTATATTTCTGTTAATGATTGGGCTTGAAAGAATAAGATATGTTTTGCTTCCATACCAAAATATGAAATGTTCAGGTATTAAAAATAGATTTAAAAGATTGATAACTCATATGAGTCAGCAATACCATTCCTGGGCATTTCTCCAACAGAGCACAAACAAAGCTATGGTAAAGCTACCAGCACAACCATGTTTATTGCAGCACTGTTTACCATAGCCAAGACATGGAATCAGCCCAGATACCCCTCAGTGGATGAATGGATCAAGAAAATGTGGTATAGATTCACAGTGGATTTTTTCTCATCTATTAGAAAGAATCTATTAGTAAAAGAAATGGAAAATAAAATTAAAAAAAAAGAAATGGAGAAAGACTTGGAAAAAGTTATATTAACTGAAGTAAGCCAGACTCAGAGATACAAAGTTTACATTTTCCCTCATTTTTTTGTGTGGATAGAATACCTATAAATCTTTAGTGAACACTTTGGGTGGTATGGGAGTGGTTACAAATGAATGAAATATAATAGATTCTATGGAGAGCTCAAATATTAGAATTACTCTTAAAGCTGAGAGTTTTGAGTTGACAAGCTAGTCTATGCTTAATAAATCTAAAGGTTTTTTGTACTGCAAATATTTATATTTTGCACATGCTGTTTTCATTGTTAGTCAACATCAGAGCCTCACTCATTAGTGCTACTCAGGGACTAAGGCTGGTACTGTGGACAGCCATCTTCCTGGATGGCTTCCCAGAGCAAAGGACTCCATATGAGCTTGTATTAGTATGGAAGTCACATGTATCACTTTGACTCATAATCCTAAACCAGAATAAGTCATATTTCCTACCTTACCAAAAGGGCATCAGAAAATGAAGGTTATCACAAACTTGAAATGGAAGTAAGTACAATCAGAAGTATTTTACCAAATACTATTTTACCAAATATAATTGTTCTAATTGACTACAAGTGACAACAGATTTAATAGGAATTAAAAATCTGCCTTAATTTTGAGGACTAACTATATATCAAATCCTATTTAAAATGATTTGTACTCAATTTCTGAGTAAATAAATAAGAAAATATAAATAATTTACCAACAGAACATATTTTGCATAGGGTTAAGTGAGATTTCTCTGATTCTAGAGGCCATGTTTTACTTTTTAAAAAGTTCACAGTTGTCAATATTGAGATTAATATGAAGTATATAAAGATGAATATCAAGTATACAAAACAAGTATATCCATATGAATATCTACACATATCTTGTGTTAAATAGGATGCTACTTCAGTCTTCTACTCATTAAAAGAGCTGATAAGAAAATATCGACCCATTAGCAGAAGATGTGTATCTGTAGGGTGCCATATATTATAAGAACCTTGATTCTGGTTCTAATTAGTTAGCATTATTCTTTGTTAACATGCAGTTGTAACACATATTTAGATAAATGGTGAATGTAGTTAGATTAGCCATAAACTCTAGATATTTGTGCCATTTGTAGCATGAATTTTAGGTCTGTTTAAAAAATAAACTTCAGGGGGGGAAAGGGGGGAAGGAGAAGGATTGGGATTGGGGGGGAGGGGGGAGGCTGGGAAGGTATGTGAAGGGTAAATAAAGGAGGAGGCTGCAATTCTTGGTAAGAAATGTACGCATTATCCCGCCCATGCAATTGTAACCCCTCTGTACAGTATGTTCACAAATAAAATAAAATTAAATTAAAAAAATAAACTTCAGAATGATTTTGTTTTATTAACAAAAAATTATAAAACTAATATGGAGATATTTCATATACACTATACATAATTTCCTAAATTGTTTAATGTTTTTACATTAGCCTGGCACATTTATCACAATGAAGAAATGGAAACTGATATACTATAATTAAGACAAGCACTTAAGTTATTCAGATTTCCTTACAGTTTACCTCAGATCTTTTTTATTGTTCCAAGAATTCATTTGTGTGTTTATGTTACACATAATAATCCCTGTTGATAACAGTGTTTCATAGTATAGGGTGTCAATTTCTGTTTCTGTTGTAGGAAGAACTCTTAGTTGAGAGAACACCATAATCATTAGTGACTCTTGCTGATTAACTTTTTACTTTAGACTGATAATGCTTTTCATCATAATATTCAATGCTTCTGATTTCATTTAATTTTTTTAAATTATTATCTTTAAGTAGTTGTATAAAGGAGTTGCCATTTAATGAAGCACTTTATGAATTTATCTTGAACAACATTCTTATCCATCCCTCCCTTCCCACCCCTCACTTTTCTTAATTTTGTAGGAAGATTACATTGAGTTTTTGTATGCATTCCCCCCATTTTTCCCTCTTCATTCATTTTCCCCTTTGTCATTGACCCCATCCCACCCCTTTTGAGTACTGGCTTCCTGGTGTTTATTATGCTGAACTTTGATTTTGGCTTTTAAAGGATTATACTTTTTGAGTTTCCTTGACTCTACTGTATTTCAGTTAATACATTTGTATACACTTGATACAACCCAAAGTATTTACTTATGAGTTTGTAAGCAAAGTCTAACTTCCACATGTAAGGCAAAACCTGGATCCTTTGTCTTTCTGGGCCTGACTTACTTTACCTAAGTTTTTATTTTCTTCATCTTTCCATTTCTTTGAGAGATATTGAACTTTCTGAATATTTGGGACTAATGCATGTCGGGCCACTGAGAAATATCGATGAGTAATAGCAGTTTATTCAGGTTCAACTGGGGATTTGGGGAAGATTTTTCTTTCTTGGCATGGGGAGCTAGATGTGGGATAAGACTTTTTGTGACCTTAAGCAATGGGAGATAAAGATTATGCTGTACAGTTTGTTGTGGTGTGCAAGATTGCAAACCTCAAAGCAAAAGCAAGACAAGCACATTTTTGATGTCACACCACTTGGATTTTGAAAATGTATTGAAATGTATTAAGCATAGCACTTCCCACTGGTGGTAAAATCATGGCAATGCACAGTCTGCACTCTGGAACATCTTGAAATTTGGCAGGTGGTGTGTGAATGAAATTTGAATATTGAAATTCAAAGATGGAGAGGAAACCTCCAACTTGTATCTTGACTACAGTCAGAGTCTCTTTAATATCTGCTGTGAACTTTGACCCTTTGGACATTCATGGAACTTTCTTATTTTACATTTCTCTGACTCTACTTAACTCTGTCCAGTTTTTGTCTTCTGCTTGTTCAGCCTTGCTTCATATGACTAGAGTACTCCTATCTCAGAGCCTTTGTGGTCAGCTGTGGATTCTCTGTCCAAATTATTTCTGCCAACTCATCAGACTTTCTGGCCATATTTGACCTTTATTCTTCTTAATAGCAACTACCCAATTATCAGTTTATTTCCCTTTCTTATTTTCAGGAGAGAAATTACAAAAGATTTGGGACTTTAAACATAATTACTTATTCTTAAAAGTATTGTAGGTAGCATAAACTCAGACAGTACTTGTAAAATGGATGAATTATTTCTAGACAGTTGAAATGGCCATTTTCATAGATAGTACTTCTGTTACAGAAAATACAATTGTTAATTAAAATTGAATATGAATCTGACATTCTTTTTTATATATTCTTTACATTATAAAGGAAACTTAAAGACAACTGCCTTTTTATCCTTCTTCAGTCACTATTTGTAGTCTGAGTTTTGGGGACCCTTAAATATTTGGCAAAATCACAGAGCCATTCATTGCAACTTTGGAGTGGGCAGGTCATAAAGCTGTCATTCTTTCTTAGTTATTTATATGTGTGTGTGTGTGTGTGTGTGTGTGCGTGTGTATCACTTGGGGCCAGTGGTTTGATGTATAAAGCTTAAGGTTCTAAGCTGCTAGAACAATGTTTTGATTTTCTACATAATTTCTGTTCAGATATCTTACCCAGTTGTACCACTTACTACTCACATGCTAGTGTCATATCACTAAATGTAACTGTAACTTTGGTATATCTTTGTGAAAAATAGTAGTAATGATAAAAACAATAACAACAATACAATCCTGAAAATCTTAGAGTTAGAATTAGTGGTTAATCATAAATTATTGCTTGCTTTTAAAAATTATTTTAGTTTTGAATGAGCATATATTTGTAGTATGAGAGTGTTTCATGTGATATTTCCAATCATGCACATAGTGGATTTTATACAAATTCATCCATCAACTATATCCTCAGTCCCCTTCTCCAACTATCCCTCTTTTCCAATTAGCATTTGATGGACTTAATTTTACTGTATTCATAAACACATATATACAACAGCTTTCTATATGCTGTATTCACATACACATGTCAGTTGTTGGATGAGGATTCATTTGTCTTGTGAACAGAACTACTATGTATATACATATATATGTGGGTATGCAGATATCTTTCTTGTATTTTTCTTAGGATAAACCTCTGGAGTCTCAGAGTTGTATGGAGAATGATAAATAGGTGGATGCAGATAGATCTCATGTGTATTATTTGCGTCTTCCTGGCTGGCAACAATATTCTTCTTGTAAAACTGCTTGGGTTTTATTCCTAAGACATGTGGAAATCTTGAAGGCTTTAACTTATTCAATATAGGAATATTGTACTTACCAAAATATATAATATATATACTCTTTCTTAAAATAAAAATAGATGAGATTGAAACATTGTCTTGAGATGTTGCTTTTGAAACTATAATGAATTATAAAAATGCTCTGAAACAAGGAAACTACCCTCTAGGTATGCATTCTGATAGTTTTTGTTTTGTTTTGCAATGCTAAAGATCAAGCCCACGACTTTGTACATGATGAACAAGTTCCTTACACTTTCCTTCCTTCCTTCCTTCATTCCTTCGTTCGTTCGTTCGTTCCTTCCTCTACAGACTCAGCCAATTTATTTATTTATTAATTTATTTATTATAAAAATACTGTACAGAGGGGTTACAGTTACATGAGTACATTCCTTATTGAGCATTGTTGCCTTCTCCTTGGTTTTTCCCCTACCATCCCTTTCTTCCCCACCTCCCCAACCACTCTCCCCCATCCCCCTATCCCTCCCAAAGTTGTAAAGTTTATTTTCAACATAGTGTCTTGTACATCTCATTATTACAATGGGTCAGCCAATTTAAACTTAAAAAATAATGTCTTATAATATGCTAGTTACAAAATAATAAACCCCTAAGTTTTAAATTTTGTTTGTATTAGTACCTATTTTAAAAATGTTAATGGTTGAGTTACATAAAAGAAATATATAAAATGTCCATATATAGATATAGGATTACCTGGAGTTGGGAGGTAGGTACAGTAGCAAGACAAGTAGCCTAAAGACTAAATAGAAATAGGTGACTATTATTGATGATCTGATTATAATGATTATGTGATTATATTGCTATATATGATTATATTATATGATTTTTTTTCTTTTAGTCCTGGAAAATATGAATCCAAGTCCACAACCTTGCTAGAAAAGTGCTCTACCACACTAATCCTTTACTTTTTATTTTGTTCCTGAGATAAACTCTTCTATTTTTGCCTGGACTTGCTTCAGCATCATGTTTCTAAGTAACTGGAATTACAGACATGTAGCATCATATCTGGTTTGGAATTTCAATTTTGGGTGATTAAAATATTGTAAATTTGATTTTGGTAAAATTACTCAAACTGTGGATAAACCAAAAGCCTCCAGGAGAAGGTTATCTGCCATCCTCTGTCAAACTTTTCTAAAATATAAAACTAAGCAGATAAAACACTGTATTGTTACTGAGAAATGACTTCACTATCAATATTCCAGAAATTTAAAAAGTTTTATTTTTAGTAAATCTAGCTACTACTGCTTTAATATCTTGTCAGATGTAAAATACCCACCCATTCACTTTACAAAGAAGAGGACTAAAGTAAAAGCAGTGTCACTGTTGTTATAAATGAAATGTGCAAGTAATTCTAAAATGGTTTTGTATTTATTCAGCATAAATTTTGTTGATTTAAATATAATTATTATTTTGCACACACAAATTCAACTTTTATTTTCCAGGTAACACCCTAAGTCAAGTGTTCCAGTCTCATTTCTGAATACAGTCCTACAAAGGTTATTTGCATAGCAGTTCTTGATTAAATCTGTTTATAAGAAACTAGGGACCCTCAGGTTTCAAAGACTGAAAGACACATTGAATTGGAGCCAAAGAATGTGCTGGTAAAATATTTGAGGTGAATTCTATCCAACATTAACATGGATATAAATATGACTCTACATTAACTTCCCTAAAAATTTGTATCAATTTAGTTATTATTATCTAAAATCAAGGTCCCAAATAACCCTTTAGTTCTTACTCTTGAATCTTTTGGTCTTCTGGGAAATTCAAGCCAAGGCTGGTTGCATGGTCTCTCAGATGTGTGCACATAGCTTTAAGTAAGCAATCTACTTGGAGTCAAGTATAATGTCAGACACAGGTTTTGTTTGCTACCCTGCAATGTTGTAACAGAAACACTAGCTTTTGACCAATCAATTTTCTTGTATTCTCATTCATTTTCAGTATTGACTATCTTTTTTGTTTGGTTTACTAAGAATGGAAACTGAATATCTTATTTCTCCAGGAGATCATCCTTTAGCAACATACCTCAGATTCAATTCCATCACCTTTCCTATAGGTCATTTTTCATATAGATCATCATGAATACACTGATTAAAGTTGCCAAGACTACCTGATAAGGGAAGCTTAATATATTAGCTTATCCTATTTATTGTCTTTATGACCAGACTGTTATTGAGGGACAAACCAAACAAGCCTGTAGTTTTACTTGGTTAGTGGACTTAATAATCATGAATTATGTAGGTAATACATTTAGACAATAAATTGTTGTTCACTAGATTTTCTGTAAATAGCACCTCTGACATAAATTATGATAATAGTTGACTAGGTTACCAGTCTGGGACCTGAAGCCATTTTTGCTGAAAACATAGACCCATCTCTGGGCTTTCAGATGTCTACTGGATGAGTAGAACAAGGTATAAACACTTGGCATTTTTTACACTATGTCTTTATACTGGACCAGGTTCTATTTAACTTTGCATAGAGGTATGCTTGTAAAAAGTGCATTAAGTGTTTACTCTATCCTGCTGTTCCTTCAGCAGCTGCAGCAGCACCTAAAACCTGCCATCCTATCATAAAATCCAGACAGAACCCAAAGGCCAGAAAGCTGTGAATATGGTGTTGATGTGGAGTGAAAGAGAAATTAAGCAGTTTCTGGAATAATCTGATGGTCTGTTAGCCAGCCAACAACGAGGCCAGGATGTTTGCATGCATGTGGTACAACATCTTTTAAAATTTTGTTTGTTTCCAATGGAAGGCTATCGTGCTTTAATGTACCCTAGCAAGTCAATAAATGCTTGACTCGCCATGTTTTGAGGGGGCCAATGGTCACTCTTCATCAGTGATTTTTTCCTTCTGTTGGAACTGAAATCCCATTAAAAACTCCCCTTTATAATAATTGCTCCTGGCTCATTTGGGAGACTGAGATCTCAGGTTTATAAATACTTCCTCTGTAACACTGTCCATGCCATATTACATCTGTATAATTTCTATAATTTTCTGTTCTTTTTTATTTATTTTTATTGTGAAAATACTGTACAGAGGGGTTACAATTACATGGGCAAGGTAATGAGTACATTTCTTATCAAGCATTGTAACCTCCTCCTTTGTTTCCTCTTTAATTTTCTGTTCTTATCTGAACTTTTCTCATGTCTCTGCTACTGATATTCTTAGGGAGGGGCTACCTTTTTCCTGTGTTAAAGCACCTGATTTTTAGAAGTAAAGGAAATTTTTTGAGGCTCCCACCCTCCTATTTTTTCTTTATTTTTATTGTCAAGTTGGTGCACAGAGGGGTTAATTATGTAAGTAAGGTAATAAGTACATTTTTTTGTCAAACTTGTTACCCCTTCCCTCATTTCTCTCCTACTTTCCCTTCTCTACCCTCTTATGTCTTGTGTATATCGCTGTTGCATTGGTTTTTTGTCTCACCATTCTGTTGTTCTCCTTCTCTTCCCTCATTCAAATAAACCTATATACAATACCAGGGTACCAAAATCAAATACAGTGACAACAGGGGATATATCATAGGGGGAAGAAAATACAAAAGAAACAAAAAAAATCACGTAGAACATTAAAAATATCAACCACAAAGAAAAACCTCTGTGTCCATGTCTTGGAGTTCATTTTGGTTAGCATCATTTTATATGGTCATATGTACATAGCTATTGAGCTATTCTGCTCGTCTGCTAAGATCATCCTAGACGTATACTAACTATTGCAAATAAGGGAAACCATGGGACCTATATTTCTTTGGAAGTGTTGCTGGGGCTTAAGTGATAGAGCACTAGCTTTGAGCACAAAGAGGCTCAAGGACAGCACCCAGGCCCAGAGTTCAAGCCCCACAACTGACAAATAACAAAAACTAAAAACAAAAATACAGTTCTACTCATGGAATTCACCCCCTATTTTTTTAAGGTGAAGCAGATTTACCAATCCCATATTCAAATACAAGATTGTCACAGTTTTTCTGTCATGTATTTAATCAATGCATAGTTAGAAACATTGACAACTGGCTATTCTTTTAGTGTGTTTTAACACTGCTAAAAAAGATAATTGGTCTATGAGGATTTGTATGGTGGTGACAACACCGTACATTATACTTTTATTTAAAAATACATCCTGTTTAATGGAATGTGTCTAGACTTTTTGGCTATCAAAGTTCTTTTTATTTCTGAAACCTAATGTTATACTGAGCTATGGCCTGTGAAGTTTCCTAACATTCTGAAGCCTATAAAAGATGGTTAAAGAGACCTTTGAAATGACTTTTTTCTGCTTTTAAAGGATGTAGACAGTGGTAAGGGTTTATGCTGATTGCAAGAAATAATTAACACAGCTCTTGTGTTTTAAACCTGTTATTCAACTAAATAAGCCATTCTTGTTCTTTCTTATTTATCTTAATTTTGTGATGTGCTTCAGTGAGTCTAAGGTCATACAGAGAGCATTTTTTGACACATTCACATATGTAGATAGATTTTAGATAAAGTATTTTTGACTAGAAGGCTTTTGTCTGGTTTATCAAGTAAATAATATTAATATTTATTACTTTTATTTATTAATATATCAGTCACTACACTGTATATTTTATATTGGTTACTTTGTTTTATTTCTATATATGTCCTGTATTATCATCTTTAAAATGGAAATGCAGAGTAAAGTAAAAATAGTGTCACTGAAGTTTTAGAGTTGGTGCATTGCAAATCTTAGATTCAAATTTATACCTACTTTACATAGTAAGTGAAACGGCAATCATGAACATTCATGGTAACTATTTTATATACTAAAAAATGGAAAGGTAATAGGTCAAGAATTTGATTTCTAGGTATACTGTGGCAACTGAACAAAAAATTTAAGTCATGGTTGCAACAGAAATATAAGTGAAAAAGTATTAAGCCACCAATAAGCATGGAAAGAGAAGATACATCATAGAAAACTATTTTAAAGATGCATTGAATCTAAGTATTGATTCAGTTTCCCAGAAATTGTATGATAACATGATATCTTCTATTTAAATACATTTTAGAGTAATTTTCTAAAATTCTATAGAGACTTAAGTGGGTGAAATTGTGTAACCTGACTCATAAATGAGCAATTCCTGAGGAAAAATATCCTGTGGCAATCAACTAATAATTGTATTCAACGTGGTAAGTGCGTATTTTAGAATGACAGTACACATTTAGCAGTCATTTAGAAATCTGATGTCATTCATCAAACCGGGAAAAAATTCCCAAGTTTTCTATCCTTAACCACAGAGGAGGCAATTTACCATAAGTAAGGGATAGGGGATAAGCCATCTTACCAGCCACCCAATTCAGTAAATAGCATGTGGTGGTCATTACACATACTGAATCAAGTTCCAACACTCATTCAACCCCAGAATTTCCCACAGGATAGAGACTGAGTAATTTGGAGAAAAAATATACAAAAGTTGTTTTGGGCTTCCATTAAAATGTAAAATTCTAAGTGAGCTATGGATGTATAAGACATACATCCTCACAATCCCTAGCAGCTTTGTTAGTAACATATAGAAGGAATGTTCATTAATATTTTCCTTCAGGAACAGAGAGGTAGTTATTAGGTAATTAGGTAATATTTGAAATTGCTGGTATTCCACCAGTTTTGACCAAAACAGACTCATTTTCATAATATTCAACCAATGCAAACACTGAATCAATTGTTCTTTCATGTTGGCATGTTATAAACAATTAAAACGAATATTGTTATTTAGAGACTAAATGGTCCCTATGTTCTGATGTATTTTCAGTTAATGTATATTACTGATAGGTTTTGAGAGAAAGATTTAAACTGAAAACCAGATTATTTTTAATATATAAAATTTGCCTTCAAATTACAGAAAGTGGCATTAACTTAAAGAGATTGGATTTTAGAAGTAAACTTTCTTTTTGTTTAAAAGAATATAATCAAAGCATTATTTACCATAGCTAAGATATGGATCCAACCCAGATGCCCCTCAGTAGATGAATGGATCAAGAAAATGTGGTATATATACACAATGGAATTCTATGCCTCCATCAGAAAGAATGACATTGCCCCATTTGTAGGAAATGGAAAGACTTGGAAAAAATTATATTGTGAGGTAAGCCAGGCCCACAGAAACATAGGATCCATGGTTTCCCTTATTTGCAATAACTAGTATATGTCTGAGACAAGCAGAAACATTCAGATAAGTTGATGTTAGGTGAAATGAACCCCATGATAAGTATTCAAATGTTTTTTTCTTTCATACGATTGTTTCTAACATATTTATAAGATATTTCTTTGTTGTTTTGTATGCCCCTCCCCCCAGTATAACCCCTGCTTTCACTGTATTTGATGTTGGTATAATTTGTGGAGGGGAAGGGAAAAAACAACTTGTTTAAATAGGGATACAGGTGGACCCATTGCAACAATGAGATGTACAAGTTGATATGTCGAAAAACAAACTTTATAACTTTGGCGGGGAGGGGGGAGGTGAGGGAGGGGGGAGAGAGTGGGGGGAGGGTGAAACAAAGGAGGAGGCTACAATGCTTGTTAAGAACTGTACTCATTATCTTGCCCATGTAATTGTAACCCCTCTGTACAGTATTTTCACAATTAAAAAATGTCAAATTAGGAAATGAGGCTTCATATATTTTGAAAAACAGTATTTTCCTTTTATGAAAATAATTTAACACTCATATTTTGCTCATATTTAAAATTACTTATCTAGGAAACATATAAAATTTTAAATCTCCTAGGCAAAATATATATAGTAATAGAAAATAGTAAACCAAAATATAATTAAAAATGGTAAATCAAAGATTATTTTCTGTTTAGGGTGCCAGTGAGGTTTACTGCTTTATGGCCAATACTTGCTTTACTATAGCCAAAAGTATTAATATCTTAGAAGAGCTTATACAACTCAGGGTTAATTTTGCAGGATTATGTACTTCAACCAAAAGAGTAAAAATTGTATATGATGAATAAAGAAATGACATGAATTATTTAAATACAAAAATAATTATACACAAATGCACAAAATAAAAATAATGCCTAAAAACTACTTCCCACAGATCTTGCTTTGCAGAATATGGATGTGTTTGAGTTACATTGTTAGATAGTTTGGCATCTTTCATGATTCCTACTACTCTTCTTCACTCACTTTTGAATACAATCTGTGTTCTGCTTGATTGTCTCTTCTGATTTTTAGAGTCACAGGGAGAAAAACATCCATCATACCATCTTACATTGAGTTTAATTTTGTATTAATGTTGTGAATGGATCAGAGAGTAATGTACATTTTGGTTATATGTTAACTATTTTTTTAGAATTTCACAATAATTCCATAATTTTGTTGGCAAAATGCTTGTGTATATTTGTAGTGTAGTAAAGGTAGCTTGAAATATCTATATATTGTGGATCAGTTAAGTCAAGAATTATTTCTTCCCAATTTCTTGAGTGATTCATACTGATCATGGAAAAGAATTGTTATTCAAAAAGTGTTCCTAATTTCTATAGTTTCTTTTATTTTTGATATATAATGTTATTCAATATATCTGAAATATCTCTGTTTGAATAGTGCTCTCCCTTACCCTCCACCAAACAGATAAACTTGCATGAGACAACTTACATATGATAAAAGGTTCAGAAAAAAAAAAACAATAGCAAAGGAGGAAAAAATGTCAAAGCAAAAAATGAAAAGACAAAAAACAAAATAACAAAAAACTTCTTGTTTCCATTTCATTTTGATAAACAACATGATCATTACTTGATTTATATAAAATATCCCCTTTGTACATTACAGTAACATTAAAATATACTAAAAATATTCTAAAAATAAACACCCTACCTCTAATGACCATTCATACTCTCAATGAGCAAACTTTCAAACTGTCTTATCACAAATGACAAGATTTCTTTTTTTTCTTGGTCGTGGGTCCTGAACGCTTGGTCGTGGGCCTGGGCGCTGTCTCTGAGCTCTTCAGCTCAGTGCTAATGTCCTACCACTTGAGCCACAGAGCCAGTTCCGGCTTCATTTTCTGCTTATGTGGTGCTGAGGAATCAAACCCAGGGCCTCATACAGGCAAGGCAAGCGCTCTACCACAGAGCCACCTTCCCAGCCCTGATTGCTTACTTTTTGACATATGCCACATTTTATTCATCCATTGATGGACACTTAAGGCATTTCCATTGTGGCTCATCTGAATACTGTTGTAATGAATACGGAGTAACGTCTCTTCAACATCGCATTTCTGCTTGTATCGTGGTTCATTTTAATTTCTTTTCGCATTTTTTCCACAAAAGAAGAACTACTTTAAATTCTCACTAGTAGTGTAATCAGGGCTTTCTTTGCTACATATGTTTGATAATATGTTATTTTTTTTGTCTTGTGGATAATGGACATTGTAATAGCTTTAAGTTGACAGTTCATTATTTATAATCACTTTTGTGAAAACTAATGTCTAGAAAAAATTAATGGAAAGCACATAGCTTGTCAAGAAGTAGTAAGTGATAATTTTTGAGTTAGATCTCTAAATGTTCTATGCTTTCTGTCATTCTAATGACTTCCAGGGACAAGAACATAAATATAGTTACATCACTATGTACAAAATCAGAACACAGCCAGTGTTTTGATCCACCTACTTTGAAATCTAACTTTCCTTGGAATACTAAAAAGAAGAGTTATTTGTGCCTTCTTTGGGTTTGTGGATGGCAGAGGAGACCCACCCAGTCATTTAAAATGACATTGTAGGCAGAGAGAAAGTTATAATCATTTCACAAAATTGTTGGTCATGATATACATGGAGTATAGATTTTCTTTTTAGTTCCTGAAACATCTATGTTATTTGCCCAAGTACTCAGATTACTACTCAGCTCTCTCTGGATATTTCCTGGATTTTGTTTCAAAACTCTTATTTAAAATCTTGTGTTAAAAATCTAGAAAACTTGGAACAGAGTCACAGGAAAGCCATTATATGGGTAAATTGTTGAAATTTGAATTTTTATAGGAAAATTTTTGTCCTTTCAGTGTAGAGGAGAACATGTTAGGTGTGATTTATTAGCTCAATTCAAGTATGGAATTGTTTTCCATCCAAGGGAAGGTAATCATTTGCTTTCTAGCCACATTATAGAAAAAATATTGTAGTACTTAAGATGTAGGTTAGCCAAGAATTTCTTTACTATGGAACTGGTTAAGTATTGGAATTGGTAGTCAACCTAATTTATGGAATCTCCTATTGTAGTCTATTAAGTTAAGACTAAACCTTAGTTTCAGAGCAGAACAAAAGTTTTGGGATATGAATAAACACCTTATTTAATATACTTACTTTACAAAGGTTTTTAGAGTTCCTGAATTGAACTTCTGAATAGTAAATCTAGATATACTAACAGAATCTTATTTATATAAGATCATAACCAAAAGTACAAAATTTCTCAATTTTGTCAAGTATGAACATGTGTTTCAATGAAGAATTGTGTGTGTACAGAAGCCACCAAATAGTGGTATTTCCCCTATTTTTTTCTGTTAAAAAGAGGAGATTCATCTTTCCTACTGCCAAGATGTTTTTGAATACTCATTGCAGTTTATTCACAGAGAGAGTATATTATTTTCTGGACATTTTCTTATACTTAAGAAGTTCATTTATCAAAAATATACTTGTCAAACAAATGAATTTTTTGGAATCTCTAGCATGCCAATTCTTATTGTTTCTTACTTCTCAGAGCTAGGATATTTGCCTTAGAAATTGTTTCTATGTGAAGAGTGTGCTGAACAGAATTTTGTCTGATGACTAATGTAAAAATAGCATGCTGTCTGGAAACAATTTAAACTTCTACCACATATTTCTTAAGCAAGAGAATTTACTGGTGCTGGAACTACAGACAACTTTCTGCAACAAAATGAAGTTTGATCCATAGAGAAAAAGGATAGGATATCTTAGAAATAAAATACCATTTTCTTGTGAAACTAACACCAATTTTCTTGGGATTCTGTTTGGTGATTATAATTCTGACTAAAGAAATAAGACAATAACAATGAAGTGATTCCTTCCAAATTTGTTTTTAAAATGTTTTAATCCAAAGAGTGTGGGGAAAAACAAAACTAGACATGTATCTGAGTAATATTCAGATATGGAAAAAATAGTGATGTGGGATGTTAATGTCAGTTTGGGGTAGGGAGAAAAAATCCCTGATATGTAAAGACAAATTGCACACCAAATAGTCAATAAAAATGAAGGAATCATAGTCAGGAAAGTATTTTTAAAAGGATAGACAGATTGATTAAAAACTATGATAATAAAAATATATACAATAGGGGCTGGGAAGGTGGCTCAGTGGTAGAGCGCTTGCCTTGAGCTGAAGAGCTGAGGGACAGTGCCCAGGCCCAGAGTTCAGGCCCCATGATTGGACCCCCCTCAAAAAATATATACAATAACAATATTGCTATGATGGGTTTGATTGGCCAACTTGATCTGAAAGAGTCCTTGTCATAGTTGGCCAAATGACTGTTAGTAATCTCTTATTTTTGATGTTAATGAAAATTATATTTTCTAAATATAAATTTAGCATAAAACATGCATTGTCTGTATTTCAACTAGCTTTGGTCTATTAAATGAAGTCAGCTTGCTCCTGTAAATCATGTTTATAGGAGTATATAAAACAATTAAGACTTCAGTATCAAATCCATTTTGCTCAGCATTTTAGATTCTTGTCCCCAGTTCTTTGGTATTCTTATTGTTCTTTAAAAATGATCAATAAATGACAGAAATTAATTACCTTCCTTTCGTTCTTTTCTGTGTTGATCCTGTTTTCTTCCTTACCTATGTCCACATCTCTTCATTTGCAATGTGTTGTTGGAAAAATGAGTATTTTTGTGTACATGTTTTTTGCTAAATATGTGACACATTGATTGGCTCCATAATATTCTGTTGTACGAATATATTACATGAAATTATGTCCATCCAGCAGATGAACATTTTATTTTTCACCTTTTGATCTTTTTTTCTAGTATCAGGGGTTTGATCTCAGTATGTGCATGTGGTTAGCTTTCTTGTTTACTGGCTGGTGCACTGTCAAATGATCCCTGCCTTCAGCCTTACATTTCAGTGTTTATTTTGGAAATAGAGCCATGAGTAGTTTTCTGCCTGTACTAATTTCAAATTGTGATTTTGAAATTCAGCCTCCTAGTGGCTAGGATTACAGGTAGACACCATTTGTGCCTGTCTTACATTTGGACTATGCTTACAAGTGGTAGTATGAATACTAATGCACCATTTTCTTATATAAACATGTGTTTTCAATTCATATAAGACTTGAATTGTTGGGTAAGATGTTATTCTGTGTTTAACCATTTTTAGGATCCAAAAAATGTGAGACTGTAAGTGGCTCATCATTTTCTCTGCCACTAACATGAGTTTCTCCACCTTCCCACAAACAGGTATCTATCCTCTGATCCCTGCTATGGCGTTGCATGTAAAGTAGTTTTATTATATCCTGATTGACTTCTTCATAGCTAAAGACAGGGACCATTTTCTTCATCTGTGTATTAGCTATTTGCATATTTTCTTTAGGAATATATCAAATTGGATGATTATGAGTTGAATTGTGTCCTTTAAAATTATTTGCTTAAATTTTAACCCTTGAAACATTTCAGTGTGACCCCTTTACAAAATAGATGGTTCTTTTTAACATATAGTTAAGATGAGTTCACACTGGATTAGAATGGCCTCTAATCCAGTGCCACAGTGATTAATACAATGAATGATTAATTTTCTATGTCTTTGTTTGGTCTTTCACCTTCTATTTCATAAAATTTAGGTAAGTACTGAATTCTCTTTGGACATTATTTTTTTTGTAAGCAATATTCTTTATAGGTTACCTGCCTTTTTGTTTTAAAGATAGCTTTGTTTGGTGCCTCCCTCCCTCCCTCCCTCCCTCCCTCCCTCCCTCCCTCTCTCTCTCTGTCTCTCTCTGTCTCTCTCTCTCTGTGAGTGAACAAGTAAGGGGGAGAAAGGGAGAGACAGACGGACAGAGTCACAGTCAGCATCAAAAAGGGAATGGCAAGACTAAGTAATAATTTTCAGAAAAAAACTGAAAGGTGTATTTGGATTGTGTATTTCTTTTTTGACTTATCTTGATGTTTTTTTTCTTTTTCATTTTAAAGCTAAGTGGGAACATCTTCAAAGGAACATGATAGTTTTAAATTATTTAAGTATTCAATATTTGAAAACTGTGGATTGAGGCTATTATCTTGAACTTATTCCTTGAATTAATTATTAACTAAATACTTAAAAAGTAATATTGTGGGATGGTGAGTGATCTTAAAGAATTGCACTGTTAGAGATCTCCCTTGAATCCACCATATTTTGGTTCATATATTTATTTGTATACACTTGCATACCACTCCAAAGTGTTTACTACACTCCAAAGTGTTTACTTATATAAGTATATATGAATTAAATCTTCCACATATGAGAGAAACATACATCATTTGTCTCTAGCCTGACTTACTTTATTTAACATGATTTTTTTCCAGGTCCTACCATTTCTTTGCAAAGGGTGCAATATCATTCTTTCAAATGGATGTAAAATTTCATTGTGTATATAAAATACACTTTTGATCCATTTGTCCAGGCAAGGGGATGGGTAGTAAATAAAGAGAAGACTGAAAGGAGAATTCAGTCATAAAATTCAATGCATATCCTACAGACTTAAGAAAATTAAGGGAAGGAATAAAGTTGTGAGGATGATAAAAAGGGACCCATTAATCACGATACATTGCATTGATCAACTGCTTTGTTGAACTTCTTTTTTTTTTTTTTTGGTCCGGTTGTGGGGCCTGAACTCTGGGCCTGAGCACTGTCCCTCAGCCCTTCAGCTCAAGGCTAGTGCTCTACCACTTGAGCCACAGCGCCACTTCCGGCTTTTTTCTTTTTGCTTATGTGGTGCTGAGGAATTGAACCCGGGGCTTCGGCATGCAAGGCAAGCGCTCTACCACTGAGCCAACTTCCCAGCCCTTTGTTGAACTTCTTGAAGATAATAAAAATAAATTTAAAAAGTAATATGATTAAAAATCTAAAAGAAAATATTACATTTTCTTGAGATTATCTAGAATATGTATGTTCTTGGTGTTTTTTTGCATGCTGTTTGGTTTTGAGTACTTTTTTCTTTTTATACCTCCTTCTACTTGGAACTACTTGCCTTTCCCTCTAAAGCTGACTTTTAGGAAGTCTGTTTAGTCTGTTACTATAGCAGTCACTACTGTAATCCTAACACTTGGCTAGAAGTCTAGGGTGATAGACATGGCAGTTTTACCCAGCAAGTGGCCAAAGTAAAGGATACTGTGAATAGATGGGAGGATGGTAACCATTTTTTCCCCAGAGTCTGTGAGTGTGAGTTACTCTTCAAACGAGTTGAAAGGAAAGGAAATGTAAACTGGTTCAGGAAGCCAAATATATAAAGTAGTATTTACTTGAATTTGAGACCAAGACCCAGCTTGTTGACATCTGATTCATATGCATTGTATGATGGAGAAGAGGGTGCTTTTATGACTCATATTTTCTCCTGAATAACTGCCAAATTTTCTCCTTATGACTGACCAAATGTCAAATATCCTTTGGAGATTTTCTTTCTTTTTTTTTTTTTTAGTCAATCTGTAAATCTCATTACTTTTCTAACAGTCTTTCTGGAACTGTATTTGTGTTCACTGTCTCTGATTTTCTCTATTTTCCAGAATATATCTTATTAAGATATTTTTATTATGTATATATTGGTTCCATCATTTTATTTTAAAGTATAATTTTAGCAGGCATATATGATTTTACTGTGATAGCCTTTTTTTTACCATTGATTCTTACTACCAATTAATGATAAATTGATTGGCGTTCATAAGATACATAATGGATTCTTGATGATTTTAGTGATTATAAATTATTCTCAGTTAATTTCATCAACAAAAGTTAGAGTAAAGGATCAGATGATAGAAATTCAATGAATTTTTAAAATAATTATAAAAATTATTATAATGAAATAAATGACATATATAGATAGATAGAGACATGTCAGTTTTTCAAAAAAAAAGTTGAATAACTCACATATGTTTGACCTGAATTTTCTCTCTTAAACTTACATTCAAGCCCAGAAAACACAAAAATATCTTTCCTTTTAAATATTTCATAGAAAGAGAATAAAAATGTCCATCAGTAACTAGTTCTCAGGCTTTACAAAGTTCATTGGATGGAAGATTTTCCTTTTATATAACCTGAATTCCTACTACTGTAATGTAATTTCCTCTTTTAAGATTCTAAGTAGAGAACATCTGTTCACCATCTTTCTTTCTTTTACCTTTTGCCAAATGTCATTAGCAGAGCACTCTCCTTTGACCATTATTATTCAAGTCTGACCCTTAACAAAATCCTGCTTATTTTTGTCTGTGTTGCAGGATTTAGTTCACAAAGTAGTAGATTCTTTCTTTATCTCATCCTCCTTATTTACATCATTGTTGGACGTGAAGAGTGGATCCATTTTTATATCACAATATTAAGGCCTAACTTACCTATAAAACTG
Organism: Dipodomys ordii; assembly: GCF_000151885.1. Lineage (NCBI taxonomy): Eukaryota > Metazoa > Chordata > Mammalia > Rodentia > Heteromyidae > Dipodomys > Dipodomys ordii. Next base: position 35,905,152 of record NW_012267221.1, on the reverse strand, counting down.
AGCAGAATACTCTGAAGGTGATAATAAACAGCTTCAGCACAGTTTGGAAGCTGATTCTATTAATGATCCCCTCATTTCTAGATGGCAAAACCTCCCTCTGATCATTAGGATATCTGAACAGTTCTATTGCCAACCAGAGACCATACGGTCAAGCTTTTCAGCTGAAGGAACTGGTCAAGGTTTGGCAAGTTGTGTGCCCTGGTCAGCTGGCTGTCGGAGCTCAGGTTGGCACACAGTTTTTTCCATCCTAGATCCATGTTAGCCTTGTTTCACCATATTGCTTCCTGCCCACTTGGCTGTTTTCTGAACAGCTCCAGTTCCTTGTTCTTCATTTTCCAGGAAAAAGAGAACTATGCATGATAAAATAATTTAGAATTACAAGTTTCCCTTTCTATATACAGATACAACTACATCACCTTTCTCATAATCTTTCATATTTAGTTATAAAAAGGTGTATTGTGTCACCTAGGATATACAATAATTGTTATCTCATAGTGGCTACAACAATAATTCTGTGACCAGAATTATTATTTAAACAAATATGGATATTTTCAGGTTACTTTGAATCAGTTATCATCTACTGTTAACAATAAAATAATCTGGTAGATTTATGTCAAACATCTTTTTGTGAAAGAATAGTTATTTAAAATCATGGAAAATATTAAAATTCATGTAAATTATTTTTGAATTATATTAAGACATTGTGGGGTAAGTACCAGCTTAAATATTTGAGTTTTGTGGCCCAGTGGATGAAAATATGAGGCACATGATCACCTTAGTTTAATTATAACTTACAGTGATGAAAATTAAAATTTCAATATAGCAATTACTCCAACTGTACACAGCTTTTTACAATACATGTATATATACTTATTTTGCAGACAAATGGACTAGGCACTTTTTTTTTTTGCAGGTCCTAGGGCTTGAACTCTGGGTTTGGGTGCTGTCTCTGAGCTTTTGTGCTCAAGGCTAGCATTCTACCTCTTGAGCTACAGCACTTACTTGGTGGTAAGAGTCTCTCAGACTTTCTCACCCAGGTTGGCTTTAAACTGTGATCCTCAAATTTCAGCCTCGTGAGTAGCTAGGAATACAGGTGTGAGCACCAGCACCCACCTGGTGTATTTTATTAATAGAAGCTATGGATGGTATTGCTAGTGGTGGTCATTCTGATAGAATAAAGAAAGCAGCAAGGGTTGGATCAAATTTCTTCATACCCATCTTCCTAGTTCTAAATTTTGTTTCTTAATCCACCTTCTGGAAATTTTAGATTGGAAAGCAAGACTGATCTCTTCCTCACTGAGTCCTCAGTACTCAGGGGCCTGGGATACCACAGTAACACACTGAAAACATTTGAGAGTATAGAAAATTGCTCATATATAAACACTGAAGGTCATATTCTTTCTCTAACTGTATTTAAAGCTCCATCTGCCCACCCTCTCTATGTTCTGCCATTCCTCACTAAGTCTGTCCTGTATCCTCCTTGTACTTTTAAGGTATTATATTCCACATAATGAAATTTCTTCCATCTCTCATCTATCACAGTCTTACTTATCTTTCAAATTACTTGCATGCTATTTCATTTTCATTATGAAAAATTCCTTGATTTGTGTTATAAAAAATGAATAGTACCATTTACATTATCAACTTTTTAAGGGACTTACTTTAATTATATTTATTTTCTAGCTATAGCAAGAATAAGTAGCAAATCATGCCCAAATTTTAAAAATTATTTTAGATAGTGATGAATTTTTGGTGCAAAAATATTTTATCATGATTAATATAAATTAATATAATTTAATTTGCTTTATAAAAGTATCACTATTTTCAGAGTTGCCTAAATAATAGCACATTTCAGAAAAAAACCAATAACCCATCCACTAGATTTTGGATGTTGAGGTTGGGAAAGAAATGTTACCAGCTGGGTAGAAAAAAGAAATACTACACTTGGTATTAAAATTAGTCTATAAATTTTATTGTACATTGGAAAGAATGTTAAATAACTATACAGATTTTACTCTTAAATAATTAATTGGAGGAATGAAACTTACTTTCATGAAAATCCTATTTGAATTAGTCTTTTCACATGTTTGGATTTTATCTTTAAAAAGTTAACATAATCATTTATTCTATTAATCAGTGTTTGAAACTGATGTTTAGATACCTCAGCCTTTGGATCAGAGGCACATCTTTTTAATACATGAATAAGAATAGGGATAGACTATTTTCTGGTTGATAGAAGGAGAAGTTACGCTTCACTTCTGTCTTCTATGTCCCAACAGCCATATCTGTGGCAAGGAATGGGGTTTTAGATATCTTTTTTTTCTGTGGTTTTGGTGAATAAAAATAGCAACTTTCTGTAAGTATCAGAACTAAAGAGAGAACACAATGTGATTGTTGAGTCTCTGGAAGAAAAAAAGATTGCATTGATGCTTTCAAAAAAACAGGAGTTTTGTTGCTAGGTTGAGCAAGAATATGTGAGGTGGTTTACTTCTCAAACTGGCACTGGGTTTACAGTTTTCCTGGCATCTCTTCGCAGTGGAATCCTGTCTCTTGGCTCCTAGTGACGGACAGAGACAGTCTGTTTCTGGTTTAATGTCAAAGGAAATTCTCAGTGCTACAGAACCTGGACTGGCACACTCAGGATGTTAGGATGAGAAAGCTGCCAGCAGTCTAGAATATCTGAATGGAATCCAGAAGTGGCTATAGTGCAGCTATCGGCCCTGAGCATGCTCAGACAGGTTTCACCTATTACACCCCATACACACTTGGAAATCTGGGTGGCACAGGCATTTGGCTGGCTGCCGTACAAGGACATATTAAGGGCCTACCCAAGTTCTTGTAGTGGAGCAGTGCTGCTGTTTTAGATCATTGGCAAAGCTGCCTTGAATTTCTAAACTAAGTTAAGCCAACCAATATTTATACCCTTCATAACTGCTGTTTTGGAAACATTCAGATGCCTGCCTACAATGAAATGTAATGCAACACAAACAGAATAAACAACCATCATCTCTGTAAAATTATAGCAGGGCATGTTCTTGAAAGTTATGATTAAGTTAATTAAAAAGATTTGAGTTTTACATTTTGGGAAGAGTTTGTGAGAATAATAAAAAGTTCAACAATAATACAATAAATTGTATGAACTTAGGATGAGTTAATGTGTACCACTCAGACTACTCCACTGTAATGGGGCTCAAGAAGAAATGTGGACTCCAAGTTCACTTGGTTTATGGAAGTGAAGAGTTTAAAATAGAGTTTGATGGCTTTCATTTGAATAATTTTCCACTAGGCGAGTGAATCCCCAAATGCTGTGTATTGAATTTATTCTTTACAGATACAATTTTGATCTTGTATAAAGCACTAGAAGCATTTCAGAATGATGAAACCCATGAAAAAAAGGGGAAAAGTGGTTATATACACTACATCTTCACATATGAGCAAGTATGTGATAAGAGTCAAGAATGATTTAAAAAGCAAGTCCTATCAGGAAGGGGAGGGAATAAAGAGGGTGAAACTGAGCCAAGTGCTTTATAAACATTCATAAAAATACAGTAATGAAAGTTATTAAAGTTATTTTATTTATTTTTTTCACAATCATTAAAATAATTTAATATATATTTCTTCTTTCAGAAAGACACAAAATTATTAAATATCAGCATTTAACAACAAAACCTTGTTGACATAAATATCCACTGTTTTACAAACAGAATAACCTATATTCAAACACCTTCAACAAATGTTCTCTCACATTTTAAAGGGTTGTAACCAAATGGAATGAGGATGGCTTTAACTAGGACAGTTATTTTTGTAATTTCATCTTTCACAGCTTACTGTGTATTTTTCACAGTCTTACTATTGATGAAATAAATAAAACGGATAGAATTTTCCAGCTCCTGTGCTCTTTTAACAGAACAGAAGATGATTACCCTGAATTTCTTGCAGGAATTGTTTGTTACAAAGAACCACTAGAGCATTTATTCTTCTGTGACTGATTTCAGAATGCTTTCAACAATTCATCCCAAGTGCTGAGTAACCTGCCTTGTTCCTGGGATGGGCTAATTTAGAAACTGGAGCAAATTAATAACTGAGGTAGAACAATCTGTGTAATCACCCAGGGCTGAAATGAAGAGAAAGGAAGAAAAAAAAAGGTTTACCTATCACCCAATATACACATGGTTCTCACAGCCTTACAGAAAAGAGGGGGCAGGTAAAGAGAAGAGTAGAAGATTAGTCCTGAGAGAGCATATGAAGAACAGATAAAAATGTCTCGCAGTGGTGGGACTGACCCCCAGCCAGGCTGTCACATTTTCACTGACATGCTTCTATCCAAGTTTCTGAATTATGATACATTTCATCAGATAAATCACAAACATGCAATACATAGTATGGCACTAGGCATAAAGCACTTATGAAGTAAACATGATAAGGCACCATCGCGGTTTACAAAAGTGAATGCCTCAAAGTTAGATAGGTACCAAATGTGGAGAAATATCCTCACAAAAATTTATAGAAATCCTAAAAAGCTAAATGGGTGTAAGTCATTAATGATCTTAACCAATGTTTTGAGAACTTTAGTGTGACTGAAGAACAGATATAATAATGAGATAAGTAATTGTTTAAATTACAGAGTTCTATACATCAGTGTCAGGGTTCTAAAATTGCTCTGGTAAAACCTAGCAGTTCTAGGTGCTTTTTTTAGATGCTACAGAAGACGGAAGCGCAGTTCACAATCACACACAGTGTGCAAATGTTTAGATGCAGTGAGGATACCAAACAACATGTTACAAAGAGATTGATTTTAAAAAACTGTAATAAATGCCTTGAGTTTATGCAATTTTTTTTGCTTTGAGAAATGAAAATTTTTATTTTCTCAAAAATCAAGAAGTTTTGATTTTCAAATAGAAATGCTGCTCTAAATAATGTGAGCCTTGGTACAACCAATTTCCAGATCCACTCCCACTCTCCTGTGGCTCAAGAGTACAGTGCCAGCCTGGAGCAAAATAGCTAAGGGATAGTGCCCAGGCCCCGAGTTTGAGCCCCAGTATTGGCACAAACACAAAAATGTTCACAACTACAATATACTGTAACCTGTTTCTCTTGTCTAGGAAAGATAAAAGAGCTTACATAGTATAAAGCCAAAACTTTGTTTAAGGGAATAATCCATTTTTTATGTTATTTTCCCCAAAACATATAAAGGCGATCCATTGTCTCCAGACCACAGTTAATAAAGACAGATCATTAACAAAGTCAGGATTCAGAACAGATACAACTGTGAAAGACATGAAGTATGGACTTTAATTTTTAAAAATTATTACTTATATGTTATACTAATAACTCAATGGTTACTTAAAATGTGACCATAAAGTAAGAGTTTAAAACCATTTTCCTAGGTTCTACTTAGAGAATCCAAGTAGTACATTCTTGTTGTTGATGGACACTAACTCCTACCCTGCTCCCTTCAAGTTTTATAATCCAAATCTTTGTTGCATTTCATCTGCAATCATTTCTGAAATTGCCAGGGAAGAAGTGGCGGCAGGGGAAGGTGCATTTCTCACATGAAGAATTCGATTTCCAATAGCCCCAACCCCTCCATCAAATACAAAATCTTCTACCAAACTTCCATCTCTGTCCATGGCTTGGGCTCTGACTCCAGCTGGACCGCTTTGAATATCATGGATAATAATTTCAGGAACAAACTTTTGAAGGTTCTTCACTGTTACAGCAAGAAAACAGGCTTTATACATTTCGTTAACTGAATAGGAGAAATTCTGGAACACCAGTTTAATCAAGCCACTGTTCATAATTATTTCCATGAAATCTTTGGCACTGAAGTCAAAGAATCTATAACCTTCCCGTTTAAAGGCAAGCACTGCATTAGGCCCTAGCCAAATGCTGCCATCCATCCTTGGTGTGAAGTGAATTCCCAGGAAAGGAAACCGGCTATCCGGGACCGGATAAATATTTCCTTTTACAAGATAGCTTTTTTCTGGTTTCAAAAGCAGGTAATCTCCCCTGAATGGAACAATAGTAGGATGAGGACTGCAGCCACTCAACTCTGAAATGCCATCGGAGTAAAGTCCTGCACATGTCACCATGTACTGACACCGAATTTCCTCTCCCTTACTATTCTTTATAACAATTGGATATTGCAAATCTTCTTTACTTTCTGAAGAAATTTCTTTAGCCATTCCAATTCTTTCTACTTCAAAACTGGTCAAGACTGAGCCGCCTGCTTCTTGGAAATCCTGGGCAAATGACAAAGCTACCTGCCGATAGTCCACAATGCCAGTATAGGGACAATCAATAGCCATTAGACCCCTGCAATATGGCTCCTTCTTTTTTATATCTTCCTGCTGGATCAGTCTCAAGCCTTGGACACCATTCTGTAGACCTCTCTCGTATAGGGCCTGAAGTCTAGGAATTTCTTCTTGATCAACAGCTACTATTAGCTTGCCACATTGCTTGTAGGGAATTCCCTTTTGTTTACAGTATTCATAGATGAGGGCTGAACCTTTTACAAATAATTTAGCTTTCAGAGATTCTGGTTTATAATAAATTCCACTGTGTATGACGCCACTATTATGTCCAGTCTGGTGAACAGCTAAATCCTTCTCCTTTTCCAGGACACCAATTTTAAGTTGAGGATGTCTCAGGGCGAGTGCTCTCGCAGAGGCAAGTCCCACAATTCCACCACCGACAACGATATCAAATGAGCTGGTGCTGGCGCGGCGGCTACCCCCGCACAGCGGCCTGGGTCTCCCCGCAAAAGCCTCCCAGGAAGCCTCCGAGGGCCTGTCTGCAGGAACCACGGAGGTAACACAGCACCGCCACCATTGCCGGCTCCCCGGTCCTTGACCTCAACCTCTCGACGTTGCTGCCAGAACCCAGCCACACTGCGCGGGTCCTGCTACGCACTGGTCCCGCCTCCACAGAGGCCAATCTAAAGTTATTTTAAAAGATGGGGAGAGAAGATGAGAAAGTAACAGAGGGGGTTAAACTTGATCAAAGTTTAAACTTGATCATATGCATGTATGTATCACATGAGACCTCTTGAAAAATTTATACATATGCATGTACGTGTGTGTGTGTGTGTGAAATATGTTTGGCGAAGTTTTTAGAGACTTCTGATGAACTTCCATTAAAATGTAAACTATACTAAGTACTCAAAATTCAAGGATGATTAAAATACGTACTTTGAGGATTTGCTAGGCTTTGGCCAATTGAAATAAGAATGGAAGATGTGCCATGAAAGAAAGAGTACATCAGTAGAAGTAAAAATGTAGTATTTATATACTGTGTGGAACACATAATGTATGTGTTAAGGATACTTAACATTTGACTAACTACCTAATTCCACATTTTAAGGCTACAATTTATGGCTAACATTTATAGAATACTTAAGCCAGCACAAGTGGCAAAAACTTGTTTAGTTCTTACCATAGCTTTCATGGGAGGTATGTTGATTGGGTCACTAAAAATGAGAAAATGAATCTAAGGAAAGTAAGACAACTTAAAATCATAATCTGGTAAGTGGGGAAGCCATTTGCAGCTGGGACAATAGTAGTAGATTTCAGAGCGAGAAAGCTATTAAATTATTTTGTTAAATTGCTTCTGCTTGGTGATGATATTGCTGAATATTTTCTAGGACTGAGATCTTTTATGTATTAGCTTATTCTGCATTATTTATTTAGCGATTGCCATGTCTCATCATGCTGGCGAAACTCTCTTAACTTCCTGTCATTAAGTTCACCCTAGCCCGTTGCCAGTGGTCATGCCTGTAACCCTAGCTACTCAGGAAGCTGAGATCTGAGGATTGCAGTTCAAAGCCAGTCTGGGCAGGAAAGTCCGTGAGACTCTTATTTCTAATTAACCACCAGAAAACCCGAAGTGGCACTGTGGCTCAAGTGGTAGAGCGCTTACCTTGATCTGAAGGGCTCAGGGACAGGGCCTAGGCCCAAAGTTCAAGCCCCAGGACAACCAAAAATAAATAAATTCACCTAATAATGCTCCCAGAATTACCCTTTGAAAACAAAAGTTTAACTGCTTATATAACTATAAAACAATGATCAGTGTCTGTAAAACAGTGATCAGTTATATTTAAAAATGAACCTAGTGTTATTAGAGTTCTTGATTATAGCCATTCTAACTGGGGTGAGGTGGAATCTCAATGTTGTTTTGATTTGCATTTTTTATGGCCTGAGAAGTTAGCATAACAACAGATGCTGGAGGGATGTGGCCAAAAGGGAACCCTACTGCACTGTTGGTGGGAGTGTAAATTTGTTCAACCACCCTGAAAAGCAGTATGGAGGTTCTACACATGGAGCTCCCCTATGACCCAGAAATTCCACTCTAGGCATTTATACAAACAAAGCCACACTAAAAGCTACCAACACAACTATGTTTATCACAGCATTATTCACCATAGCTAAGATATGGAACCACACCAGTGCCCCTCAGTAGATGAATGGATCAAGAAATGTATGTGTGAGTGAGTGTGTGTATGTGTTTATGTATGTATGTATACACACACACACACACATATGTATATATATATATATATAATGGAATTCTATGCTTTCATCAGAAAGAATGATACTGCCCCATTTATAAGGAAATGGAAAGATTTGGAAAAAATAATATTAAGTGTAGTAAGACAGATCATATATATATATATATATATATATATACTATTTGCAATAGTATACATCTAGGATAATCTTAGCAGATGAGCAGAATAGCTCAATGGCTATGTACATATGACCATATAAGATGATGCTAAGCAAAATGAACTCCAAGACATGGATACCAGAGGTTTTTCTTTGTTGTTGATGTTTTTAATTTACTATTTAATTTTTTTGTTTCCTTTGTATGTTCTTCCTTCTATTCTGTATCCCGTGTTGTGACTGTATTTGGTTTTGGCACCCTGGTATTGTATTGAGTTAGGGAAGGGAAGGGGAACAACAGAATGGTGAGACAAAGGACAAGGTGGGAACCAATGCAACAGAGACATACATAAGACAGCGTGTTGGAAATGATCTGTACAACTTGGTGGGGAGAATGTGGGGGTGGGAAAGTAGGAGAAAAAAAATGAGGGAAGAGGTAACAAGTTTGACAAGAAATGTGCTTATTACCTTACATGTAACTGTAACCCTTCTGTACATTACTTTGACAAAAAAAAAGAATGAACCTAGTCTTCTCACTAAATCCTATCCTGTCCATGATAATCTGACTTGAGTCCTTTCTTTACAGCATTGCTCCCGTGTCTCTTGTTTTTTAAACCTCATAAATGTCATATCTACAATCAAATATGATTGACTCCAAATCTCTGGAGGAGTTCTAGAGTCCCTTTAAGAGTGTTATTTTTTATGCCTCTTGAGAATTCCTACAGAGTAAGAGTTGAAATAGTAAGGAAGTAGCCTGAAAAATGATTGAAGTTAAAAACTATTTAAAATATGAATGTCAGGTGAAGGAGTTTGAAATTTATTAAGTAAGCAATAAAGAACTATTGGCTACTTTTTTTTTTTGTTGGCTGTGGGGCTTGAACTCACGGCTTGGGCTCTATCTCTCAGCTTTTCAGCTTAATGTGAGTGCTCTACCACTTGAGACACAGCACCACTTCTGGTTTTCTAGTGCTTTATTGGAGATAAGAGCCTCATGGACTTTTCTGCCCGGGCTGGCTTTGAACTGTGATCTTCATATCTCAGGCTCCTGAGTAGCTAGGATTATAGGTGTGAGCCACTGGTACCCAGCTTTGACTACTTTTTAAATATGGAAATTCCTCCAGATAGATCTTTGAAAGGATTATGACAGTAAGTCAATTTAAATTCTGTCTGCTTAGTTCATTATGAATTGTCCCAGGTGCCATGAGTACTGGAAATATATATTTAGTGAATGAATAAGTTCTAGACTACCTCAGGTATAAATGCTTTCATGTTATTCTCTTTGCATATTGATTTGATTCTCTCCTTCACACAGTACACTCTTCATTTTTCATTCATTCTGATCAGTCCTTGATTATTAATTGATAATATTTTATCTCTCATAACAATCATAACTCCTATTCAAGAAATGTATTGCTGTTATTTGTTCTTTAAATTAAATTTGGAATCTCTCTAAATTTGATCACATTTAATCCTTACAAGAACCATTCCTGATAGGTGTCGTTATTCCCATTTTGCACCATTGGTGTGCAGAATTCACACCATGAAGCAGGATAGACTTGTGGCTCATTAAAACATACTGATTAAGACATTCATGTGAAGATTATATTTTAATCTCTGATTAAAATGTGATGGCTTATTTTGTCCCATGTCAGCTGCTTTTTCTTAAAATCAAAAGAGTTTGGATAAAGAAGATTCAATAATAGATCTAAAGAAGATCAGGGTTGTGGAGAGATTTATGTCACAAAGGAGGAAGAGATAGGAATACTTGGATAGAGGAGTAAATATTCTGCAAAAGTGTGAGGCTAGTTATGAATCACGATCACTTAAAGGGTAGGAACCAGAGGTATCTACTAAGCTAGAGCTCCCATTACGGTTAGAAAGGAAGAAAGGGATTTTTACACCCTGCTGAAGAAAGAAAGGCAAAAAGCAGTAGAAGCTGAAGTTTTTAATTAGAGAAGGGAAGTGGGTGTAGAAAATCTTGTCAGTAAATTAAACCGCTCTTTCCATTTCTAGCTCAAGCCTCTCCAAATTGTCTGATTACAGCTAATGTGGAGCAATCTTCTGTACTTTTCTAGAAATGCAAAATATCCTCCTACACTTGCTACTTTGTCATCTCTTATGAAGCCAAACTACGTTTTAATCCTGGCTCTTTCATTTATTGATTTCATGACGTTGGAAGGTTAGTTAAACTCTTGGTACTTCAATCTTCATCTAACCATCACATACTAAGAATAACTTCATTAGATTTGTGTCAAAAATTAATTGAGTTAAAATATCCAAAACTCTAGAGTAGTGTTGTGTACAGAAATATCAATATCTTCAGTTTACTCATTTGTTTAATGAATTCTTAACCAAGAGTACTAAACAAATGACTACCCTGGCTCTAACTCAATTGACAGCATGTAATCAAATAGTGCTTCTACTATTTAAATGGATTTATTTCTAAAATAAACAATAGTGCAAGGATACTCGGCTAAGGATGAAACCAGATACAGTAAATAGTTTTAAATTCTTAATTTGGAACTATGGAGCACAGTGACAAAGACAATTTATTGTACCTCAATTATGCTCAAATTATTTTTTTGAATAAAGCAATTTGAGATCCTGAATTACCTTAGAAAACTACAACTCACTTCTCATAAATTAGTCAGCTATTGGACTTTGGCCATAACACACACAGTAAGTTTTATACTTCAAGGCTAACTGAAGAGGCAATTCAACCTTTCATTAGTGATAGGCTCATTGGCTTGAAACCTATTACCTTCTTTCAATGTGACATGTAAACCACATGAATTTTGATAATATGTAGGCTACCTACTTTGAGTTGTGCTTGAAAATATTAATAATTACTAGTTTAAATTTCAGCAGGCATTGAATTTTATCAAAAGTAAAAATAATCCTGAGATAATATATGCCTACTCTCTCTATATTACTAACTTCATTTCCTGAAAGTTTGTTTTAATAAAACCTTTTTTAGTTTGCCAAAGAAAACTACAAAATTGGCTATTCTTCCTACAGATGGTTAAAAAAGTCAGTACAATTTTAAGTTAAGCCAACTAGTGATTTTTTTCCAACTTCTTTGGAATATTATAATAACCTCCTGTTTTATTGAAACCATCTTTTAATCTATCCACCAAAATTGCTGTAGGCATGCTTTAAATTATTTTAATGATCTAGAAACATAGCTGCCCAGAAATAAAATGAATATAATATAAAATGGCCAGATATGCCTAGAAACTTAAATTAATACTCAAATGGGAAGAATTTTCCAGAAACTATTGTAAAAGAATATTAGATAATGAATCTATTTCATAAAGTAAAAGTTAAAAAGCTATAACTGACATAAAAGGTAAGAAAAATGATAATATCATCAGGGCTAATTTATAAAAATCACAGATTATAGAAGCAAAATGAATATTTTTCAACATTAATATGTAAGTAGATGCTTTAGAAAATTTTTAAGAGACTCAAAATCATGATGGAATCCCTATCAACTATAAACATTTTCATGTTAATAAATGGTTACATGATAGTAATATTCATCATTTTAAATCATTTTTATTTCAAGAAAATGCTTGTAAAATAGATTTGCAATGTTTAGAGAAGTTCTTACACTAACACTCCTGTAATTACTGCCAAATATTGTGGTAGTAAAATACACTTAGGAAAACATATTTTCCTAAGTGTATTTTACTACTTAACATCTCTTTCTTCTCTAATGTTTTCAAATATCGAAAAAGATACAGAGCAGGAAAATTTCTCTAAAATGCCAGACTTCATTGTATAAATAAAACTATATATTCTTATCTTGGGAAAAGATTAATTATTTATAACATTGAAAATATACTTGCTATTATGGTAGTGTGATATTTTGTAGATTGAATATTTATTACACTTTTTTATTAATACTTTAGATTTAGTAGCAAGAAATACATTTCTAAAAGAATAGCTCAGGGACTCCACAGATTCAATAGCAACTCCCACAAAAGTCAGATTAAAAGGTACACATTGCTCATAAAAGGACATTGAAGTGGCCAAAAAGGCTTAGCATTAGTAAAAACCAGAGATATGTAAATGTTAACTCATAAGCAGATGTTACCTTACTTCTGTAAGAATAGCTAATACTAAAAGACTAACTAGAACATTCTCATCAGGATATGGAGGAAAGTAAACTCATGACCACTCTTTGGGAGAATCTAAATTAAGCAGCCATTAGAAGAAAACTTGGAGAATCTTTAAAAAATTAAAAATACAGCACCATATAATACATCAATCCTTCAACGGGTATATATACTAGGGAAATAATAGCAGTATGTCAAAGACATGTCTATAATTCCTTATCCATTACAGCATAGTTCACAAAATAGTCAAGAAAGGGACAACTTATATGTGCATCACATGAAGCATGGATTAATAAATGTAGCACTTATATGCCATGCAGTAATATTTTCATCACCACAAAAAGAACAAAGTCCTATCTTTTGCAGTAACATGTATGGAATTAGAGAATATGATAAGAGAAGTAGGCTAGACATAGAAAGGCATGCAAGTGTAATCTCACTTATTGTGGAAATTATTGATCTCATAGAATTTGAGATCAGTATTTGAGAATGTTGAAATGAGTGACACTGATAAAGATATATTGCATTCATAAACTGTTAAATGGAACTCGTTTTTACAACTTATTAGAAATTATAATGAAAATAAATAAAAATAAACAAAATATTTGAGAGATAATATTTATTAATAGAGGCTAGCACTAGGGTTGAGGACTAAGTTGAGTTCTAAAATGCAGTTGTATGGAAGCAAAAAGCTCTGGGGTAATATTGCCCAATATAGTGATTATTAGTAACACTCATGATCATTTCAAAAAGCTGAAGGATTTTGAATTTTCACCCTGAAAAATGTTATAAATGTTTTGAGGAGCAGGTATATTTAAACATGTTTATCCTGATTTAAACATATGTGCCTCAGTTATTATGTGGTGTTCATTAATATTTCTAATTTTATATATCTGTTAAAAATAAAAATAAGTGTATAGTATACCTTTTGTTTAGTGAAAAATTCCAATTTTATAATTTTATTTCTAGGTAAATTCCAGTGTGTATTGATTTTAAAGTTTGAATGTAAAATATTTCTTCAGATCATATCATTGCTCAATGTATTGCATTATTATAACATAGTGATTGTATAGATTGTCTAGAGAAAATCTTTCTAAACTGACATGTCATTTGGTCTGCTCATCTGTATGACAAGAATATGCTTGAAGTAAAGGTATCTTATAGGCCAACAAATGTGTTTACATTGGGGTTCTGTGTTTTGGTCATTTACAGAGTCTAATATGCATTGTGAAAATAAAAGGAAGCTTAAAGGAAATGTATGTGTGCATGCGTCACAAATCAATGTAACCATAGAGCTTGCTTTGGGTAGAGAGTATATGGTGTATATGCTTATGAAAGTGTATATTAATATTGATATATCTCTACTGATTTGTGGACATTTTAATTAAAACAGCTGGGAAAATAGCCATTAATTTCAGATAATACTTTGTCTTTTTATATTGCTCTTTGGAATTTCCCCCAAATATTTTCATTTCCTATTTCTTCTTTAATTCACTCCATAGCCCTATGCACCTTGATTTTTGTATTTTTCTCTTCTTGAGAAGTTATTTGTCTCTCTGATCTTTACTTTTAGGCATTTTGCAACATCTTTGTTATTGCAGCATCTTTGACTGATTGGTACAGGAGCATATCTTGTCTAGAGCCGTGGTTGGGTATGAAGACAATCAATTCTTCTATTACCTGTGCTTGCCACTCTTCACTAACAGGCAAGCTGATCGCCGGTGGCTCACACTCATAATTCTAGCTACTCAGGAGGCTGAGATCTGAGGATCATGGTTCAAAGCCAGCCCAGCAGGAAAATCCATGAGACTCTTATCTCCAATAAAGCACTAGAAAACTGGAAGTGGCGCTGTGGCTCAAGTGGTAGAGCGCTCGCCTTGAGCTGATGAGCACAGGGATAGGGCCCAGGCCCAGAGTTCAAGCCCCATGACTGACAAAAAAAAAAAAAATCACACAGGGCATACTTCATTCCCCCAGCATCAACTTGTTACAATACAAGTGGTGAAGTGCTGTCTATCAGGGAAAGTTTCTAAGAGACCCAGAGTTTTTATTAACTGATGGTCAAGTATGTAGCTTCTGTCTGGAGTGAATCAAAATTCCAGAATGTATAAGAAAATTTGGTATGCAGCATAAACCATATATTTTTTATAAACTATTTGGGCATGATAGACTATTTTCACTAGTTTGAAAATTCAAGCAAGTTCTCACATGTCAGTCTGGAAAGCAGTAGGTACAAGCCTGTCTATGGACAGCAACCCAGTCTACTATATTGAAATTTTTTTCACAATTTCCTAACTGCTAATGCTGTGTAATATCATTTCAGTCAATGAGAGACTATATATACATATGTATGTCATACATATACATATATATGTCATACATATACATATATATCTATGTCATACACTGTTTAGAGATAGAGAAGATTAAACATCACAATACTGTAGTGCTGGACATTATCTGCAGATATTATTAGATCTTAATTTTGAGTACATGTTCCTTTTGTAAATATCTTTTAGGTCAATTACAAAATGTGCCTTTTCTGTTTTTGTTTCTAGTTCATTGAAAAGTAAAAACATTTTGCTGTTAGAAACAGTAAAATTAGGAAGTGGCACTGTGGCTCAAGTGGTAGAGCACTTGCCTTGAGCTGAAGAGCTGAGGGACAGCGCCCAGGCCCAGATTTCAAGCCCCATGACCGACAAAAGAAAAAAAAAGAAACAGTAAAATTATAGTTGTATAGAAGAAAGAGAATATAGAAAGGTAGAGTTTTTCTGATGATTCTATATTAAAATGAAGCAATAATATTATTAACAAATAGATGAATGTATATGCATGTCTCTTGACTTACTAATATCATGTAGCTTTGCATACATATAGTACCTCTTGAGCACTTGGGAAAAGGCAGCTCCAAACTGATGCCCACTAAGTGTACATGCAATAACTATATTCTAGAGTCATGTGCTGTAAGTGCAAGATATATGCCCGACTTAGACTTTTTAGTATTAAACAAAAATGTAATATATTTTGTTAGTTCTACATTTTTGAGATAGTAGGTATTATCGAACATATTAACATAAATATGGTGTTTAAATGAATTCATTTTCTTTTTAACTCTTTTATTGTGACCACAGGAAAAATGTTTTATATGTGGCTCATGTTGTATTTTCCTCAGCATGAATACAGATCATGTCATAAATTCAATGATAAGAGACTATTAGTTTCATTTTACAGATAAGAACATTCAGGTTGTGATAAAAAGGCAAATATTATGTAAGTTGTAGAGGTTTCATAGACAATTATTAGCATAGCTAAAACAAAGCATGTACAGTATATGATTTTAGGTCACGTGCTTTTTGCTACCCCTCTACTTTCAGAAGACTGGAAAACATAATCTGCTAGATGTTTAGTGAGTAAGTTTCATCCAAGAGTTCTGCGTTAACCAAGCACTTATTCCCACATAACTCAACAGGAAAAAATTTTCTTGTTTATCTAGGGAGCTAGAGAATTAATGCTTATATATCTTCCCTACTTAAATTTCTACTTAAGTATGCAATCTACAGAAAAAAGGATTCTTTTTATTGTAAAGTGATGTTCAGAGGGATTACAGTTACATAAGTCAGGTAATGAATATAATTTGTTAACAGTGTCACCCTCCCCCATTTTCTACTAGTCTTTACCCTCCTGACCCTTTCCCCCAAGTTGTATAGTTTGTATAGTTCATTTCTAACACAGTGTCTAGTATCACAGTTGAATTGGTTCACCCTTTGTCCCACTGTTTCTGTGCTTTCCCTTTCCTTACCCAAATCACATAAACCTATATAAGACAAAGGGTACAGAAAGCACAAATAAAAGGGAAGAAAACAGAAAAATAAAAGAACCACAAAAAGTATAAACAAAGAAACAAAACCCAAAACACTTGATTCCACGTTTTGGAGTTAATTTCAATAAGCATCATTTTATATGATCATATATGATCACATATATGAGTCCTTGTGATTCTCTCTTAAGAATATCCTCCTTTGGTCTCCATGTGTGAATGTTTAGAGTCCTGTTTATCATATAAATGGTTCAAAGACCTCAATGTAAGAGCAGATACACTGTAAATATTACAGAAAGGGAGAGAGAAAACACTAAGACTCCTTGGCATTTGAAACTTCCTAAGTAAAGATCTAAAATCACAATAAATCAAAGTAAGACTGGATAAATGGCATTGCATCAATCTGAGGAGTTTCTGCATGGCAAAGGACATAGCTATCAAGATAAATAGAAAGTCCACAGAATGGGAGAAGATCATTACTAGTTATGCATCAGAGAAGAGCCTCATATCTAAAATATGCTCAAAAAATTAAGCCCACCCCCCAGAAAACAAATTCTCAAAGAAACAACAATCCAATTAATAAATAGGCTAGAAACTTAAAATGAGACTTTTCCAAAGAAGAAGTAGGAATTGTTCAATATCTCTGCCCATAAAAGAAATGTAAATCAAAACAACATTGTGATTCCACCTTACCACAGTTAGAATGGCCATGTTAGAAAACTAACAATAGCAGATGCTAATAGCAACGTAGCCAAAAGGGAACTCTACTACACAGCTAGTAGGAATCTAAACTTGGTCAAACACTCTGAAAAGCAGTACAGTATTGAGATTCCTCAAAAGACTCAACATAGAGCTTCCCTATGACCCAGCAATCCCATTCCTGGGCATTTATCCAAAAAGCCACCAGCACAACCGTGATGTTCATTAAAGCATTGTATACCATAGCTAAGATATGGGATCAACCCAGATGTCCCTCAGTGGATTAATGGCTCAAGAAAATGTGGTATATATACACAATGGAATTTTATGCTTCTATCAGAAAGAAAGACATTGCCCCATTCATAAGGAAATGGACAGACTTGGAAAAATTATATTAAGTGAAGTAAGCCAGATCCAAAGAAATGCAGGCTACATGGTTTCCCTCATTTGTAATAATTAGTATGTAACTATAAATCTACAAGTAAAACCAGCTGGGCACCGGTGGTTCAAAGCCAGCCAGGGCAGGAAAGTTCTTGAAACTAATAAACCACTCAGAAAACCAGAAGTGGTGCTGTGGCTCAAGTGGTAGAGCCTTGAGCTGAGGGACAGCCCCCAGGCCCAAAGTTCAAGCCCCATGACCGATAAAAACAAAAACAAAAAACAAGAAACTACAAGTAAACCCAATAGACAGTAAAATATATAAAATAAAACATTATTGAATGATGAATCTTGGTTGGTAGAAATATGATAAACTTTCAAGATGTGTAAACATGGAATTGGGTCTTAAGTAGAATTTTAAAGAAGAAATATATTACCTTTTAAATTGCAATGAAATAATAGAATAGTAATCATATATATATATATTTTTTTTTTTTGGTCGGTTGTGGGGGCTGAACTCTGGGCCTGGGTGCTGTCCCTCAGCTCTTCAGCTCAAGGCTAGTGCCCTACCACTTGATTCACAGTGACACTTCTGGCTTTTTTCTGCTTATGTGGTGCTGCAAGCACTCTACCAACTACACCAACTTCCCAGCCCAGAATAGTAATCTTAAAAGTGTAGAACAAAAATATAAAAACTTAATTTAAGGGCTGGGAAGGTGGCTCAGTGGTAGAGCGCTTGCCTTGCCTGCAGAGGCCCTGGGTTTGATTCCTTAGAACCACATACGCAGAAAAAGCTAGAAGTGGTGCTCTGGCTCAAGTGGTAGAGCACTAGCCTTGAGCTGGAGAGCTGAGGGACAGTGTCCAGGCCCCAGAGTTCAGGCCCCACAACTGACAAAAACAAACAAAACTGGGTGTATAGATATATGGAGCTAAGTGCGAAATTTGTATGGTTCAGTAATTCTTTTATATACCTTAGGAAAAAGGCAATAATTCAGTTTTGAACTTGAGAAACTGACAACTATGTGTTTAATGTTATTAAAGGATGACAATGTAAGCACAAGTGATATTGAAAGCATGACATAGATTTTGCAATATACATAGAGTTTACAGAAACCTAGACCATTAAAAAGAGAAAAAAAAGCCAGAAAGCAGAAATAAAACAGTACTTTTTCAATAAGTATAATGAAAGGAGGTCAGATGCAGTTCATCAAACAGTAACAGAAAGTTGAATGGACCAAATTAAAAGAGAATAATGAGCCAAAAGGAAAATACATTAAGAATAGAAATATAATTAGGCACATTTTCCATTTTCTAAATATAAAAGTAGTTCCATAGTAGCAAGGCTGTGCAGAATGACTCAAGTATCAAATTCTATATGCTTTTCTAGTGATGTCATTTAGGCTTCTTAGGGTCTCAGCCTCTGGTAACTATTTAAAATGTTTACATCCATGAACAAGTAGCCATATGGATTATAAATGTTAAATATGCTTTTATATTATCACTGTTTGCCTCATCATGTGGCTGCATGCAGTTTTACTTTAGGAAGCAATTATTCTTCAATGGAAACATTTGAAACATTATTTATCTTTCCTGAATTTAATTACCTAGCAACAGCCTCTAATAACCTGGAAACAAAATGGAGGCAGCCAGAAGAACAATAGAGAGTCCAAGAGAAAAACAATGGTTTGTATAGTTAGTATAATAACTCTATGTATCCTTGTTGCTGAGACTAGGGCTGCTACCAGGTTGATTTTTTTTTGGGGGGGGGTCCGGTTGTGGGGCCTGAACTCTGAGCCTGCACGCTGTCCCTCAGCTCTTCAGCTCAAGGCTAGCAC
>NW_012267221.1:35873827-35884362 GCF_000151885.1 Dipodomys ordii | reverse complement strand
CAATAAAGGCCAAGAAACTGCACCCAAACTGAGAATCCAAGAACCATAGGAAGAACCCAGTTTTCGCAGCCCCCAAGAAGGTGGATAGCATGGCAGGAACTCCCAAATACCTCTCAGTCCTATCTCTTAACGTTAAGGGACTGAACTCTCCAAATAAGCGACATAGACTGTCTAGTTGGATTAAAAAACAAGACCCTTCTATCTGCTGCCTGCAGGAGTCACATCTTGCCCGTAAAAACAAACACATTTTCAATGTTAAAGGCTGGAACAAAATCTACCAAGCAAACGGCCCCCATAAACAGGCGGGAGTTGCAATCCTAATATCAGTTCTTTGTTTCTTAAGTCCTGTTAGTTTTGTCATATCACCTAATATTTTGGATTTAGCATCCACTTATCAAGGAGACCATGTACGGTTTGTCTCTTCGTTCTTGGCTTACTTCGCTCAACATGATTCCTTCTAGCTCCATCCATTTCCCTATCAGGTTGATTTTAAGTGAAAGTTTCATGCTGAATTTTGCAACAACTTCGAAATAGAAAACTCACTGTACTGGGAGTCTTTACTGATATAGCATGTGTATATAGGCTATCACAATCTTGAAGTTAAACTAAGTCTCAATATTTGTCAGAAACAGAGCATGTTTTCCTCAAGTGTGTTCCCACCCATTCTCAGGAGTGCCAAACAACCCTCTTCTACTTTATCCCTCTTTGTTCAGCAGGTATTTTTCTTTTACTCCAGGGATGTACTCACATATCCTATTATCAGCTGATAGATAACAGCTGTTCTTTTCTTTCCTGCTTTACCTAATCATAATAAGGTTTCCTGTCGTTCAAAGAACTTGGTCACTCATGCTCACTCAGGAAATTGCTATAGATACTGTAGAAGTGGTTTGCTATTGCTTCTAGATTCAATGATGCCTTCATCTATGGCAACATCATAAACTTTGCTACTGGTTTTGCTGTAGTCTGCAAACTGCTGCTCAGGTCTGATGTTAAGAGCACTGATGTCTGAATGATCCATTTCTTCTACTGCAACCAAAGCCCATGTCTTCATTTCCAACCTATGCTAAAGCTATTAGAACTAATGTACTCTTGTCTTGCATTGCCAGGGCCTTGCTATAATACTACAATCCTTCCTCTTGGGTTTTTACTCATTCTTTTATTCATCGGCTTCTCTTAAGATGCTCAGAACCCCCGTTCTTTACGTTGCTAGGCATATCATTGAATCACAATTCAGATATCTTAACTTATTCTTCCATTATAGATCAGCTCTTTCTTAAAAGGCTGTTAAATAAAATATAGAGCATCTAGCTTTATTTGAATTCTAAGTAAACTGTATTCCTGTATTTCACCAACTGCAACCAAAACATCTTAGACTAAAGTGTTTCTTGGTTTTGCAAGCTGGGATTTAGTACTTGGTGTACCTGACTCTTGGTTATATTTAAGTATTTAATTCAGTTTTTTAGTTTTTTTTGTTAATGATGTCCAATCAGGGTCACATTTGATTTTTTGGCTAATGATATTCAGATTTTCTGGCACCAATTTTTGAGGGTACTGTCTTTATTATGCTGTGTGTTCTTGGTGCCCTTTTTATTGATAATTGGTTACATATATGTCATTTTGTATTTGAGCTGTTACTATC
Organism: Dipodomys ordii; assembly: GCF_000151885.1. Taxonomy (NCBI): domain Eukaryota; kingdom Metazoa; phylum Chordata; class Mammalia; order Rodentia; family Heteromyidae; genus Dipodomys; species Dipodomys ordii. Next base: position 35,882,723 of record NW_012267221.1, on the reverse strand, counting down.
ATTGTCAGCAATATTCTGTTTTGTTATTGTAACTTTGTGATATGTTTTGAAATCAGACTGTGGGAAGTCTTCAGCATTTTTTTTCTGTTTCAAGATTGTTTTGGCCATTTGGGGTCAGTGACGTTTCCATAGGCGGTTTTAGGAATATTAGCAGTGGACATTGCATCAAATATTTTTACAACTTCAGGTAGTGTTAATGTTTAAAAATGTTAATTATTTCAATCCATCTTTCCATTTGTGCTTATTTAATTTTATTCATCAACATTTTATAGTATTTTTTTTCTTTTTTTTTTTTTTTTGGTTGGTTGTGGGGCTTGAACTCTGGGCCTGGGCTCTGTCCTTCAGCTCTTCAGCTCAAGGCCAGTGCTCTACCACTTGAGCTACAGTGCCACTTCCGGTTTTCTGGTGGTTTATTGGAGATAGGAGTCTCACGATCTCTCCTGCCCGGGCTGGCTTTGAACCGCGATCCTCAGATCTCAGCCTCCTGAGTAGCTAGGATTACAGGCGTGAGCCACCAGCGCCCGGCACATTTTATAGTTTTTATAGCAAAACTTTTGCCTAAGTCTTAAGGACATTTTTTCTTTTTGATGCTGTTATGAATATAATTATTTTCCTAATTTCCTTTTTGTTTATTTCTAATGTATAGAAAAATATTGTTGCATGCTTATTTTTTCATCTTGAAAATTAATTGAGTTATTATCTGTTCTATTTTTATGTACAGGATTTGGGGGTTCAGATATTTAAAGTTATGTCTTCACAGTGATTTGAGATTTTCATCATCATATTTTTTTGTTTCTTGTATATTTTTAACTTAAAATCTATAAAGTCTAATATTGCTTTTCATTTTTGAGTGCATATGTCAATGGAATCTTTATGTACTAAACAGTATAGTGTTCTAAATCTAAAACGAGCCTTTTTCACACCATAAATAGTTGGATATTGTTTGAATTTTAATTCATGTATCATTCTATGTATTTTAATTGTGAAATTCAATCAAATTAAATTAAAAGTACTGATATGGAAGAGCTTACTCTTGACATTAATTTCTTCATATATTATTTTCTTGGACTATTTTAGACACTATAGGGTTATTTTCAATATTATATTATGTGATTCATATATATTTCCTTTATTTCATTGTTACTTCAGACTATTGCATTTATGAGTTCAAGTTCCTTATAACTATATGTTTGTGCCTGAATACTTGAAAAAAACTCAACTATCACTCCTAGTCTTTATGAACTAAGCTAGAAAAAATCTTTATCAATCAGCTCAAGTAGAGATTCTAGAAGACCTCTCAAACTCTTTCTTGGATATGTTTGTATTCTGTGTGCTTGTACATATAGATTACTAATGAGAGGTAATTGCTAGTTTCATTTTAAGAAAATATTACTCTTATTTATTACTCTTGTTCTCTCTCGGACATTTATTTGTATAGAGCAGCAGCATAACACACAGATCTTTCCTATTTTTGCTGACTCTTAGACATCAAAGTATGTTGTATCCCATCTGTACTAACAGAAATTCAAGACAGAATCAGCCCCTTGGTAGTCCTGTAAATGTTGGACTGTTGAATATATATTCCTGACTTTATGTTCCTATTGGATTTTTGTTCCTGGATTTATGTTCATCTCTCCTTCCAGAGGAGTGGACACTAGCTGTACTGATGTGGTCACTAGCTGTACTGATCTCTGTTTTCTATACTATGGGTCCTTTGGGACAGCAGGTCTAGTTGTCTAGCTCTTCTGTATTCTCAATAGGTCCTGGGAACCCAGTGTATAACGGGGTCTTTACAGTGGTCCAAGACAGAACTCAAAAGTCCACCAACAACTCAGAACATTGTGTATGAGGTCTAGTCTTATCTTTCCCTCCCCATGGAGAAGCCAGGAACTGGAAGAATCTTCCCAATCACATGTTGTCATGCTAGGCAGAGGGATTATGGTGAGAGCATACCACAGATTTTATTACCTGTTTCAGTGTAGCTGATTTTTCACTCTCCTGGGGTGTAGGTGCCTCTTATCTTTGTTTTCCATTTTTCAAAAAGGGAACCATAGCTAAGTGCCAGTGGCTCACATCTGTAATTCCAGCTACTCAGGAAGCTGAGATCTGAGGATCGTGGTGCAAAGCCAGCCCAAAGAGGAAAGCTTGTGAGACTCTGATCTCCACCCAAAAGCCAGAAATACAGCTGTGGCTCAAGTGGCAGAACATTATAGACTTGCACAAAAAAGCTGAGGGACAGTGCATTCAAATCCCAGGACTCTTAAACAATAAGGGGAGGAGCTGGTTCCTATAATAAATTGTTGCTTCTGGGGGGAAAATGAGAGTCTGAGCTTCCTGGTCATTTGTTTTGGTGATGTAACTATTCTTCTGTTCAGTATTATATTTTATTTAATGCTTTAAAAATGTTTCTTAGAGAGGTGTCAAAATGTGATAGGCTTTTTAAAGTTGAGCTTTTCATTGAAGTATGATATGTATACAGAAAGTACATATGAGTTTTATTTAACTTAAATAGTAATTTTTCTCTAGCTAAGATCTGTGTAACTAGAACACACATATGTGAATAGAATCTTCTGAGCAACCCAGAAAGTTTTATTTACTCTCATCAGTGTCATCTCCTATCTAAATTAATCATTCTTGGGATTTTGAACACCAAAGATAATTTTCTTACTCCATATAAACAGAAATACACAGTATGAAACAATAACACAAACTTCTTTTTATTCAGTATAATATTTGAAAGATTTTTAATAAGTAACTAGACTTTTAGATTATTGCCATTGATTTATTATTATTACTGCAGGTTTTATACATTATGTTGTTGAGATACATTTAAGTGGTTGCTGGTTTATTTATTATTAAGATTAATTCTTCAATGAATTTTCTTGTATATTTCTTTCCTTGAAAACACACACACGTGCACACGCACACGCACGCACACACACAATGTAACAACTTTTTCTAGATTTCCTGATATAGCTTGGTATAGTATTCACAGAGACTCTAAATGAATTATTTGAATTTGAATAAACAGTAAGGAACTATGTATAAGGCAAGCATAGGCTTGAATTACTATTTGCCTAAAATCGTGTTCAGACATATGTTGTACTAAATCTTGTATGTGAGATGATTTGGAAGAAAAAAACAACTCTACATCTGTATTGGAATGATACATTTTCCAGCTGGCTTCACTCAAAAGTTATTCGTATGTCACTTATTTCTTATAGTTTTATTTGTGGTACTGGGGTTTGAACTCAGTGACCCACACTTGCTGAGCAAGTGATCTACCACTTCAGGCACACTCCTACCCCCTTAGTTATTTTTCAGTTGGGATTTCTATTTTGCTGATGGTTGGCCCCAGACTGTGATCTTCCTACTATGACCTCCCATGTAGTTGAGATTACAGGCACATACCACTGTTCTAAACACATTGATTGAGATATGGTGTCTATAATATTTTGTCCATGCTGGCCTCAAATTGAATTTCTGCTGACCTCTGCCTCCCAAGTAGCCCTGATTATAAACATGAGCTACTGCTCCCAGCCTGCATAAGTAATTCAAAAAAAATTGTTTAATGAACACTAATGAGATATTTTAGTATAAAACTAACTTATACAAGAATATCGTTTTAGCTAGATTCACACAAAAGTTAGGTGCTTGGCCTTCAAAATTGATATTTGGGATTTATTTATAGGTCTTAGAGGATATTCATAATGATCTGGCATGTACTCACACATACTTCCTCAGAATATTTGTGGTGGGCGAGAATTTCTCAGTATAGGAAATTGTACCAGTTTAACAAGAAAACAGCTCACTGGATTAAGGCTGACTTATGCGGTCCCGAGATGTATTTTTCATATGTTCAGTGATGCTCTGCATTCAGCCTGTAACAGAATTACACTGTTAGGATTCTGGAGGCTCTCTCTGCGGGCATAAGTTATTTCCTTTCCTAAACTACAAACATGACTGCCCCTTCTGAGGAGGAAAACAGGCAGGTTTGCCTTGGCAAAAGCCAGATGGCCCGCAGTCAGGCCCTTAAGTGGTTTTTCAAGTGCCTACACTAGTCTCTTTGAGGATCAGACTTTGGTGGCCGAAGAAGGAAATTCCCAATCATTTCTGTTCTGGCATTTATTCGTACACAGATGTTTCTTTTGCTGTAGCCTTTCCTTTTGTAGGAGAGTGAACTTGAACTGGCCCCTTTCCTGGATATAAACAGTAGAAGACAGAAAATACATTTCATTGATTTACAAAGGATTGAAAACTATATTATGAAAAACCACACATGATAATAGTTTTATCACTAAGTATTCCTTATCTGTGCTACTTAATAATGTTTCTAAAAATATTTCTAATACTATTTTGAAGTGCTTGAAATGCACTTGAACTCTAATATTTCTTTTTTTCTTTTTGTCGGTTGTGGGGCTTGAACTCTGGGCCTGGGCACTGTCCCTCAGCTCTTCAGCTCAAGGCGAGCGCTCTACCACTTGAGCTACAGCACCACTTCCGGTTTTCTGGTGGTTTATTGGAGATAGGAGTCTCACGGTCTCTCCTGCCCGGGCTGGCTTTGAACTGCGATCCTCAGATCTCAGCCTCCTGAGTAGCTAGGATTACAGGCGTGAGCCACCAGCGCCCGGCTTCTAATATTTCTTAATATGTAGATTATACTTATTAGTCCAAATGAATATAAATCTTAGGAGAAATTGGCTAAACATTTTTATTTCTGTCAGTTATGTCAGGTGAACTCAGATGTAAAATAACATTTTGAACATCTGATTTAAACTTGAAAGCATGCATTCCTGAGTTCATTCTACTGGTTAGCATTCCTTTTAAAAGAAGAGAAACTTCAGTATCAAAATGGCAATGCCTTATTTAAATCAATTAAGATAAAGTTGTGTATTATTATTTTACTATTATTATTATTATTATTATGTGCTGGATGTGGGGCTTGAACAGGTCTGGGTGATGTCTCTGAGTTCTTTTGCTCAAGGCTAGCACTCTACCACTTGAGCATCACACTTCTGTTTTTTTTTTTCTGTGTAGTTTATTGAAGGTAAGAGTCTCACAAACTTTCCTGCGAGGGCTGGTTTTGAACCCATTATCCTACTGGGTGGCTACAATTACAGGTATGAGCCAACAGCATCTGGCTTATTGGTGTATTATTTGAAGTGCATAATTCTAGTAATACTGTAGGGCTTTTACAAGGTTTCAAGGCCTACGAGTCACAGGGTTGGTTTATGTGATGATGCAACTGTCTCATGAACACATTCATATTTCAGAACATAAAAGTTCTCAGGTTTGAGTGCTAAATTGATCTACATCAGAGAAAGACTCCATTCTTCAGAAATGAAGTTGTAGTGTGATTCTAGAGTCATTAATTCATGAAAATTTCACCTAACTTTTTATACCATTAACATATGCCATTTTACATTGTTACTATCTATGAGATAAGATTAGGAGAGAAATGAATTTATCTTAGGTGTGTGATAAATTACAAGAAATGTCTTTTTTCTTTTTCTTTCTGGTAAGTTGTGAACTCTGGGCCTGGGTGCTGTCCCTCAGCTCTTTAGCTCAAGGCTAGTGCTCTACCACTTAAACCACAGCACCACTTCTAGTTTCTGATGGTTAATTGGAGGTGAGAGTCTCACAGAGTTTCCTGCCAGGGCTGGCTTTGTACCTAGATACTCAGATCTCAGCCTCTTGAGTAGCTAGGATTACAGGTGTGAGCCATTGGTGCCTGGCAGAAATGGCTATTTATAAGTCATAAATGCTTTTTTTCTAAGCTCCATGCTACTTCTTTTTACCTCTTTAAGTTCAACTAGATTGTTATTCTTGAATAAATACATTTTGTCTAATGAAGGTGCAATGTTGGCTGCAGACTTTATAACAAACCTGAGCTTTCTGTGTTAATTTTAGCATTACTATTGACCCATTTCTACCCACCAACCCATTCTCACTCCTAAAAATTTAAGCTTCCATACTTGAGAATCATATCCAGAGCAGTAAAATGAAAATGACATTTTAATACTAGAACATGATACTAATCTCTAGGGTCTCTCTAATAGAAAGGAATTTGAATAATAGCTTTTTAAAAACTTTCATTTATTTTTGTTATATATTTGGAGGTCTTGAAAGTATGAACATTAAAAGCTTTGTTGATATCTTTGAGACATAGCTGAGTAGCTGTTAGCCTTTACTCATTAGGCTGATGTGAAAATATAGGTAATATATTTTCAGCCTGAATTCGAGGAAGATTTTTATAAAATTCTTTGGATTTATTCTTTCATTCATTTATTCAAGAACTGATTTTTCAAGTACTCATCATAAGCCACCCAGTCTTCTTTATACTGATCATACAACAGTGAACAAAGCCATTAAAAAAAAAACCCTGGCTTCAACAGAGCTCATATTACATAGGAAACAGACAATGATTACAACAAATGAGAATAGTAAGGTAAAGAGAAATAAAGTATATGGAAAGAATGATCAAGCCAAGAGGAGTGGGAAGGACTGAAGGATATTCCTGTACTTTGACCTTATTACATACAACAGATCATCTTGAAGAATACTGGGATGATAGCAATACTTTGATTTGGGCTGTTCACTTATGTATAGAAGATGCCTTGCTGTTTTGTAATTTATAGTGAAGATTGCTTATATGTTTCAACATCTAAATTCAAGATCTTCCTATGTTGGAAATAATGTATTTGTAATGCATAACAGACTAAGTGATATTTGGTTAAAAAAGCACAAATAGCAAATCTTCTCTTCACATTAGCTAACATAGGGATGATAGGATATTCAAACCTAAGAAGAAAATAATTTGTCAGAGCAGTAAATTAGTCATGCAAGTAGAATAATTCTGAAGAAATATTTTTCATATTCATTTTAATTCTTCAAGGAATTTTCTTACTCTAAAATTAACTTTGGAAAATGACACCTACATACAAAATCTTTTAATGAAAATGGAGAACATTGAGTAATTAAAATTGTTTATGAAGTTCCCTGACACAAGATTTTAACACCCAAAGAATAAGTGAGCATTCAGCCGGTGGTAGACTGAGATATTCAGTTCATATTGCCTCCAGGAGGAAATCCGTTGTCCAAAATCAGCTTCTTTAGGATGGGTTCATCTGCAATTTCTCTTCACCTGGAATCAAGCTTTTCTTATGGCAATTGTACCTCATTTCAGGCCTTCATTTCAGTCGAACAAGGGTCAATATACTTGGCCACAGATTAGGTGTGCATTCCAGAACTGGCTATATCATTTGCAGGGGTTATTGTAAAATTAAAAGGGAGACTCTTGTTTAAAATTTATTAAGAACGTCCAGAAGCTGATCACATGTAATTGAGCTAAGTACAGACTATTTCTAAGAATGTGGCCTCTACTTCCATAGGTTGTATGTCTGTAAAGCTGTTGTGGCTCCCTTGTCCTCAAGTGCTTCACTGAAGCTGTTAGGTTTATACTGCCACTTAATCTAGTAACATGGTCCTCTTTCTGAGAGTAGTGTATCCTGAACAAATTTCTTATTTATTCTAAATTTTAAATAAATGATGTAATTAAAAACTTGAAGTTATGCTTTACAGATTGATTTACAGTTTCAGGAACCATGGCATTTCATTTGGTATCAATCACCACTTTACCTCTCCAAGTTACATCAAATGTTTTAGAATTTTTCTCCCCCATCTTACCTAAATCACTAATGGGATGGGAGAAAATGGATGGAGAGGATGAAGGAGAGTGACTATGTTCAAAGTACTTTATAGACATGTGCACAAATAGAACAATGAAGCTTGCTGAGATTTGCTTGGGAAATAGAGAGGTGTGTGGAAGACAGTAAAGGAAAGAGTGAATCTGATCAAGGTGCACTGATTATACATACAGACATGTCAAATGAAACTTCTAGTACAATTAATTGATGTCAATAAAAAAGTGAAATTCTAGATATTTGGTTTAAAAATGTGACAAAGACCATAAACGTAGTGAGTTATATTTTAAGTATTTCCATTTTCTTATGAATAGTACAGTATCATTCTTTCTGATGGATGAGTGGAATTCCATTGTGTATATATACTACATTTTCTTAATTCATTTGTTCACTAAGGAGCATCTGGGCTGATTTCCTATCTTGCTAGGGTAAACAATGCTGCAATAAACATGGTTGTGCTGGTAGAGTTAGTGTGGCGTTGTTTGTGTGCTATTGGATAAATTCCTATGAGTGGAACTTCTGGGTCATCAGGAAGCTCTATGATTAGTCTTTTAAATTTCTTTATTGTCAAGGTGATGTATAGAGGGGTTACAATTACGTAAGGTAATAAGTACATTTCTTGTCAAACTTGTTACCACTTCCCTCATTTTTCTCCCACTTACCCTCTCCCACCCCTTCCCAAGTTGTACAGATCATTTCCAACATATTGTTTTGTGTACATCATTGTTGCAGTGGTTCCCCCCTTGTCCTTTGTCTCATCATTCTGTTGTTCCCCTTCTCTTCCCTAATTCAGATAATCGTATATACAATACCAGAGTACCCAAAATCAAATTCAATGACAACAGGGGATATACCATAGGGGAAAGAACATACAAAAGAAACAGAAAATCACATAGTGCATTATAAACAACAACAACAAAGAAAAACCTCATGTCCATGCCTTGGATTTCATTTCACTTAGCATTATCTTATATGGTCATATGTACATAGCTATTGAGCTATTCTGCTTATCTGCTAAGTTATCCTAGACATACACTAATTATTGCAAATAAGGGAAACCATGGGAACTATGTTTCTTTGGGTATGGCTTACTTCACTTAATGATTTTTTCCAAGTCTTTCCATTTCCCAACAAATGGGGCTGGGTCATTCTTTCTGATGGAAGCATAGAATTCCACTACATATATATATATA
>NW_012267221.1:35766489-35873777 GCF_000151885.1 Dipodomys ordii | reverse complement strand
TTTTTTCCAAGTCTTTCCATTTCCCAACAAATGGGGCTGGGTCATTCTTTCTGATGGAAGCATAGAATTCCACTACATATATATATATATATATATATATATATATATATATATATATATGCTTGAATATATATAATGCAGTATATATACATACATATATATATAAAATGCTGCAATAAACATAGTTGTGTTGGTAGCTTTAGTATGGCCTTGTTTGTGATCATTTGGGTAAATGCCCAGGAGTGGGATTGCTGTGTCATAGGGGAGCTCTCTGTGTAGTCTTTTTAGGAAATTCCATAGTGCTTTCCAGAATGGTTGATCAAGTTCATACTCCCACCAACAGTGTGGTAATGTTCTCTCATATGGCCACATCCCCTCCAGCATCTGTTGTTATTAGATTTCTTGATTATAGCCATTCTAACTGGGGTGAAGTAGAATCTGGAGTGAGGTGTTGTTTTGATTTGCATTTCTTTTATTGCCAGAGAAGATAAGCATTTCTTCATGTGTCTATTGGCCATTCTTATTCCCTCTTCAGAGAAGTCTCTCTTTAAGTCTTTAGCCCACTCGTTACTGGAGGACAGTTCATTTGTTTCTTTGAGGATTTGTATTGGGGATTTAATTTTTTTGAGTTCTAAGTATATTTCAATATGAGGCCGTTGTCTGTTGTATGGCTAGTGATCTTCTCCCCTCATCCCAAAGCCAGACAGGGACGCTTCAAGGAAAGAGAACTATAGACCCATTTCTTTGATGAACATCAGTGCAAAATTTCTCAACAAAATTCTGGCCAATCAACTTCAACAATTCATAAAAAAAATCATACACTATGATCAAACAGGAGGGAGGCAAAGTTGATTCAAAATAGATAAGTCAATGTAATTCATCACATCAACAAGAGCAAGGATAAGAACCACATGATTATCTGAGTAGATGCAGAAAAATTATTTGACAGGATGCAACATCTCTTTATTCTGAAGCTCTGGAGAAACTAGGAATCTATGGAACATTCCTCAATAAATCAAAGGCTGTGTATGACAACAAAAGAGCCAGCATTATACTTAATGTTAGTCTTTTGAAGAATCTCCATATTGCTTTGGTTGAACAAGTTTACATTCCTACCAACAGTGTAGTAATCTTCCCTTTTGGCACCATGCCTGCCAGCATTTGTTATCATTAGTTTTCTTAATAATGGCTATTCTAACTGGGGTGAAGTGGAATCTCAATGTTGGTTTGATTTACATTTGCTTTATAGCCAGAGACGTTAAACAGTTCTTAGTGTCTATTGGCCATTCTTACTTCTTCCTGTAACTGAATGCAACTGAATACAAAGTCTACATGTAGCTCTTTTATATACTCTATAACTGATATATCTGCATTGTTAAATAATGAAGCAAACACTAGTGGCTTCATTTCTTCAGTATTATTTTACGAAATCAGATATTCTGGTTACAACATAGTTGCATAAATGCTACTTATCATTTCTTACACTTTCCTTTTTACCCTCTTTCAGTGCTTACCTTCATCAAATTTTGTTCATTCTTTGTTTTTACTGTTCAGTGGAGTACCTAGTATCCAGTATCTTCTCATGCCTTTCCCTTTAGAAAAGTTAGGTGTTATTAGTTCAACTCAAAAATGATTTAAAAAATTTAGTATAGGAAATGCTACTAAGCTCAAGAATATTACTGAGTTTACTTAATCCTCAGTAGTATCTTGACATTATGTTACTGTTTTCCCTAATTGAAGGAATGAAGACTGAGAAGCCTAGATACGTTACCCAAGTTTACACAGCTAATAAGGGACAGAAATAGATTTGCTTGAATCCAGAGTTTGTGATCTTGTTAGACTGTATTACTATTATTATTAAATAATATTATTTATTTTCCAATGAAGTTGCTATTTAGTCTGATTAATTCACATTACTAACATACAGAACTTCTATTGTGGTACTTCTATTATGGTGCATTATAGAAATTTTGTTTACATACTAGATTTCAAGGTTGGTCACAAGGCAGCAGATATTTTTATTTTTCATTTCTGAATTCTCATCTCCTATCCTGTAGAGAAATTTGTACCAAGTGAATGAATGAGTTAATGAGTTGCTGAATTGATCTAACAGTAACCAATAGAGATTAGAGATTAGTGGCTTGACCCAAAGGACAAATTTCAGGATAGAAATTTCTGATTAAATTGGGAAGTATTTCCAGGCAGATGGAATGTTAAGGCACCACTGTAATTCTTGAGGTCACCCATGTAGGTCAATATTTGAACGTGGGAATTCCCCAGGGAATCTGCATAGCTATATTGCCATTTCCCCTCCCTCATATAATTTGAAACTCTCAATTTTGATTGAGATCGAGAATATAGGTTCCACATTGTAACAGTGAGATGTACAAGACACTATGTTGAACATGAACTTTACAACTTTGGTGGGGGGGGGAGAAGTTGGGGAGGTAGGGAGGGAAGGGATGGTAGGGGAAAAACGAAGGAGGGAGTAACAATGCTTGACAGGAAATCTATCTATCTATCTATCTATCTATCTATCTATCTATCTATCTATCTATCTATCGAGAGACTAGGTTCCAAACTCTGACCTGCTATATATTAACTACACATGAAAAAGAAATTCCTGTAGTTTTTTCTGAGCCTCAGCTCATTACAATGTTAAAACAAAGATAATGGTATTTAACTGAAAGGAATGTCTTGAGAGTTGTAATAAAATTACACAGGAAAACTTCCCCAGATCTGTTCCTGGTTAAAGCTGATAACAGTAGGTGTAAGTACAACAGAGATTGAAGCATGAAATCTACCTAAAACATCTCTTTACCTTATTATGCATGTAATAGCAGAAGTACCTTTCACAAAATTCCAAACTATCATAGGAAATTTCATGTTCACTTTTGAGGATTGGCTGCATTGCTCCATCTTGCACGGCCTCCTGTGGCTTTATGAAAAAGGGAGGAGAGCCTTGTAAGTCACAGCATTTGTTTTTGCTAAGAACACATGTAATGCATTTCCATCCCTACTAATTTTCACATAAAAATTTTACACTGTTAGTGAATTAATTTCTTAACTTTTTTTTCCTATAGGGTTTTAGGCTACATTTAGAAGTAATACTAACCTCATTATTGAAGAGTTTGCTAAATTTTACTGATGAACATTATTATTTAATTAATGTCATTACAAATGAAACAGAATAAAAATCTTATGAAGCATCATTCCTGAAGGATCCCGCACATCCATCCCAGGGGACCATGCAGAGACAGGCAGGCACAGGAGAAAGATTATTATAAGGTTTATTAGAGGACCTGCATTTCCCCCAAGAGGAAGCACATGGCATCCTTCGCCATCCAGGTAGCAGGAGGGGTCTGAGAGAAGGAAGTGAGGTAATGGGATTTCAGGTGCTTCTGGGTGAAGAGAGGCCAGATGTATGCTGGGAACTTCCGGGATGGGAGGGGCTCAGGTCTGAGTGGAGCTGAGGACCAAAGGTAAGCATAATACTGACATTCCCCACTCTGTTGTTTAATAAAAATAGGGGTACCAGGCTGGGGGGTATGGGCGGAGCTTGTTTCTTCTGGAGCTACTTCCTGCTGTAAAGGGGTGAAGTAGTTAGAGGTCCTCCTTTCATTGCTTGGTCAGGTACTGTCCAAGAAGCATCTGTTTGACAGTGGTTGGTAAAGGTCCTCCTTTTTGTATGACAAGTTAACTAAAATGTAAGACACAATAAAAGGCAAAAAATTGTTAGTACCCCAAGAAAGGAATATGCCATGGAGGAATTGATTTCCAGAAGGAGCTATCAAAGACCTGAAATTGCCTTTTTTCTTTTTGTCTCAGACTGGAGGCATAGCATGGTTCCTGACTCCTGGCATCCTGGAGGAAAGGGAGTAAGACTTTTTCTGCTTTGTGATTACAGTAACCTGAGGAGGGGGTAGCAGAAATAGTTAAAGGTACCAGAGCCAATGAGTGGCTTGGACTCTTTTGACTACTTCCTGCTGGCCTGGGGGCATCAAGGAATCCCTGGAGCTGGGGTCTTTAGGATCCAGGTCCTGGTGAAGGAGACTTTTGGGAAGATCAGGCAAAAATCTGATAAGGTGAGAAGGTCAGTTAACATGAATGACATAGAAAAACACACATTGGCCATGGGCTGGAAAAGTTAAGCCCATTATGGCCTATAACAATTGTGGCCCATTACAGGGAAGGAGGAATAACTGGACTCAGGGCAGGAAGGCAGGAAGGGGGTGTCTAGGGTCTTTTGGGCAACTGGGTAGGGGAGAGAGGGAGAGAGAGGGAAAGAGGGAGAGAGGGAGTGAGTTTTACCTGCCCCAGCGCTTACAGAGGTGGAGTTTTAAATGGGGCCTAATTTGACTCCGATGGGAGTTCAGCAGCAACCCAAGGCCCAGGTGGCCTTAATGTAAAGAAATTTAGTGGTGCCCTTTCCATAGTAATAGTGACCTAGAGCCAAGAGCTCACCACAGAGCATCCCCTGTGGTGCTATTTGGGAGGGGGGGCAGGGGCCCTTGTCCATGGTAGGCCTTAGCGTGGTGTTAGCTCATAAAGGCCCAGGTAGCCTTACTTTAGAAATATAGAAATAGGAAACCCAGAACTCGGTTACTGGTCGGTCACCTGGGGGAAGGACTTAATTAGCCGTGTTTGTTGGGCAGCAGGTAGAGTGCTTGGTCAGGAGAAAGCTTGGTGGTCCTCTGGCGACCAGAGTGTAGGATCTCAGAATAGGTCCTGGGGCAGCTGGTCGGACCCCCTTCCGATGTGGAGGGAGGAGCAAATCCACCAGGGAGTCTATCCTCCTGCAGGCCACCACAAATGAAGGATCTTACACATCCATCCCAAGGGACCAAGCAGAGGCAGGCCGGCACAGGAGAAAGATTATTATAAAGTTTATTAGGGGAGCCACACTTCCCCCAAGAGGGAGCACATGGCATCCTTCACCATCCAGGTAGCAAGAAGGGTCTAAGAGAAGAAAGTGAGGTAATGGGATTTCAGGTGCGTCTGGGTGGAGAGACCCACCTGGAGAGAGGGAAGAGCTGTATGCTGGAATGGGAGGGGCTCAGGTCTGGGTGGAGCTAAGGAGCAAAGGTAAGCATAATACTATGCCTTCTTAATTTGAAATGAGACTGGGGACATTTCTGTTTGTAGATGATGAGCATATCTCCCACCTGATAAACAAATAAAAAAGTTTCCACAGTATCTCACCACTTAAATATTTCTTTCACTTACATGATTTTAAGTCTTATAGAATTTCATATAACTTAGGAAAATAAGTGTTCAAAGTCAGCAGCTGCAGGTCCTTTTCCAAGTGAAGTCATGTAATTATAAATCTCTGTTGTTGCTTAGGGATCTAAAGATCATTTAGCAGCCACAGTTTAAAATAATCACGGGAAAATCAGTTAAAGACCTTTGCCAGGAAACAGATTGTTGGCAGATTACTTGGCATAGATTCCTCAAAAGAATCTTCCCTTCACCCTGCTCTTCCTGCCTGCTGTGTGCTAAAGAAACAAATCCTTAGATAAATTTGGACCACTGAAACCAGCAGTTTATGCTAATCTGAACAAATTAATTAATAAATCAATTGCCTGTTTGTTTTCTGACAGTTGCCAAGATCTTTAATTTTATCCTTTGAAAAATATTGCAGAAGATCACCCTGCTTTGGACTTAATCTCTTTGGTAAAAGAACAATGTGATTTGGTAAATTCTTTCTTGAGATGGATTTTTAAAAACTTTAAGTCTGAGTTATTAATGTCTATGATGTTGCAACTGTAGTGAGTCAGAAATTTACCATATTTGGATATTCAGTTTTCTGCTTTCAATGGCTTCCTCTGTCTCCCTTTCAAGCTCAATAAATGTAAAATATTTTAACCAAGTGAAAACAGAAGAAAATGTGACTCATTAACTTCTGCTTGGGATTGGTTTGTTGATGTCACCCCAGGCTCTGTGGCCAAATGGTTCTAAGGAGCATAATGAATTCAGGGAATCCTGCATTTCAGTGAGGAACTAAGGCATTTTGTTCTCTGTCTTTGCTTTCCTCCTCCTTTTCAGTTTCCTTCCAAAAAGAAAAAAAAAAGCCATCTTGAATAGTTTCATACTTTTCTTGTGTGTCATACCACATACATTTCCTTTTATTCCTCCTCCTTCATATCCCATTTCTCTGCTTAATATATATTTCTTCTGAAGACTGCTCTTCTTTCTGGTGGAAAAAGGAACCACAAAAACTTATACTTCACAACTTGCAAACTCTGCTCACTCTAGCCTCTTAAGTGCAGGCATTATTATCTATATACTCAAGGCTTTATCTGGCTTTATTCTGAGGGCTGTGAAATCTTTATCTCCAATGTCAACTTAATAAAAGACCTAACTCAAATTCAACTGACATCATGCTCCAGATTCCTTTAAATATCCTGAGTTTAAAATATTTGAAGTTTGGGGCTGGGAAGGTGGCTCAGTGGTAGAGTGCTTGCCTTGCATGCCTGAGGCCCTGAGTTCGATTCCTCAGCACCACATAAGCAAAAAGAAAAAGCCAGAACTAGCGCTGTGGTTCAAGTGGTAGAGTGCTAGCCTTGAGCTGAAGAGCTGAGAGACAGCGCCCAGGCCCAGAGTTCAGGCCCCACGAACGGACCCCAAAAAATAAAATAAAATAATAAAAAATAAAATATTTGAAGTTCATTTTGCTACCTGCCAGACAGGCAAATGCGAGATTATTTTCATTGTAATGAAAAGCCATATATATCATTCATCAGACATTGTATCATCAGGCATTCAAACTGAGTCTGTAAGTTGATTTTTACTTCTTGCCCAGGAATATTTCCGGTAATTAGTGGCCAAATACTATTGCTTCATTCTCAGAAAGAACTCAAGAAGTCAATTCCTCTCTAACTGTTGAAAGAAAAGACTTTGAGAAGACTGAGTTTCAAATCCTGTCTCTGCCACTATAATTTGTGTGATTGGTGGGGTCTATTACTTCAACTCTCTCTTACCCTCAGTAAGATGTATAAGTATAGTAAGATGTATAAATAGAAAGTATGTCATAGTGACTATGGCCATAAAACAGTATGTTTTAAGTGGCTCACAAATTTTAATTATTATTATTGTTATTATCATTACTCCAATGGCTGCTTACTCACTTGAATGAAGAAACTCTCAACTCAAACAGTTCCCTGTTCCCTACTGAGCTCTTCCCCTGCTGGCTTTATGTAGTATATGTGACACATATACTAACTATTGGGATCTTGTTGTAGAACCAAGGGGTGGTAGGAGTACTTTGTAAGAAGGAGGGGAGGGAGCAATTGTCCTTCTCCTTCGAATAGTTCCTCCTAGGAAATAAAGATTTAATTAGTAAGAAATTAGTCCTATGATTGCTTAAATGTTCTATAAAGTTTTCTATTAAATGTGATATACATTACATAATGTTTTACTAACTTGTAATTCATAAAATATGTTTTTCAGCATAGACCTGGAACAATTTCATCTTAAGTGAAGTAATCCAGACTCAGAGATACAAAGAACTTCGGTTTCTCACATACACTGAAATTAGAATTAACACATATACATCTATGAAAACACATACAAGGTAATATGCATATTTACACAATCAAACTGACTGTGATATACAAAGGGGTAGGTTTCTATGATGAACACATTTAAGAAAATGAATGGTAGGAAGTCTAAACATGTCTTGTATGGGGAGAGTGAAGGCTAAGAGGAGGAGGTACGCAAATGAAGAGATAAATGATGGGTAAATACAATTATAGTACATATGTGAAAATGGCGCTAGGAAAATTGAGGAGATGGATGGGGATAGGATAGATAGGAGGGGAAAGGCGCATGATGGAGGGTGACACTGATCAAGACACATTATACAAATAAATGGACACCTTAAATCAAAACCCCTTTATACACCTAAAGATAATGCTTGACAAGAAATGTACTCATTGCCTTACTCATGTAACTGTAACTTCTCTGTACAGCATTTTTACAATAAAATAAAATTTAAAAAAAGATTTCAGGAAAATAATTTTTATAAAGTGACTCATAGTGGGGTGGTTAGCTAACAAATCATTTCAAAATGACCAAAGAAATCAAATCCAAAGTTCACTGTAGACTTTGCTGTTGCTGAATTTTACATTCAGTTCATTTATTTTAAGACTGGGATTTGGAGCCAGATTTTTTAGGTTCATAGCCCTTTTCTAGTATAGCTCCTCACCCACACTGAAACCTTGATCATGATGCAAGCACCGGCATGCATAATGTCAGTACTAACTGAGATAATCCACATAAAGCACATGCTGCAATGATCGGTACATTTTAAAGACAAAAATCACACCATTACCTAAACATTTTGCCCTTTAGAATTAGATTTATTTGGGTTAACAAAACAGCAAACAGATAAAGATAAGCTCAAAGGCAGTGTTCTACAAACTTCTGTGAAAAGGAATTTTGTTTCCTTATGTTATTAGTGTTGTTTCAACATAAAGGTGAGAGGTAAGGGTGACTATCAATAAAATCTTTAAGTAACATGAGGGTAGTGGCACTTTTGTTATGTCAACAGTGTCATGATACTCTTTTCATATGAAATTATAATAAAATCACAGTGAGCACAACTGATACAGAAAGATTTATAGTAGTTTTAATTAGCATTAAGATCTAACAACAGATCCTAAGACCTGGCAATTATTCTTACAATTTTCATCTACAGTTCTAAGCTATTAGCCAATACAACAGTTTCAATCAAGTATAATTGTTCTTCAAGTGTAATGTGTTTCAAGTACAATCAAGTGTAATTGTTCTAATTGTTTTTATAATTTTTTTGGTTGGTTGTGGGGCTTAAACTCAGGGCCGGGCCCTGTCCCTGAGCCTCTTTGTGCTGAAGGCTAGAACTCTACCATTTGAACAACAGTGGTACTTCTGGTTTTTGAGTGGTTTATTGGAAATAAGAGTCTCACGGGACTTTTCTCTGGGTTGGCTTTGACCTGCAATCCACAGATCTCAGGCTCCTAAGTAGCTAGGATTACAGGCATGAGGCACTAGCGTCCGGCTTTATACTCTTTAAAGTAAAATGCTTTTGGAAATCATGAATTAGTGAAGAGTTAGCCTACAGAATGAAATGTGCTTCTAATATTTTATTAGAAATTCATTAAAAATTTTAGGATAGAATCTGAAGGTAACTGACTAATGCTAATATTAAAATTTTGAATAACCAAATAAACCTAACAATTATTGAATCATGTGTTTCTAAAATGCTGAACTAATAGGGCATTAGAGAAACATGAACTCAGATTATGATTACTTTTCTAAACTTAAATATAAGATATTGCATTTTATTGAAATTGCTGTGCCTATGTAACTCATAAATAATTGTATTTTAGGCTACAGGTCACCAGCTTCTCTGAAGTTCAGATATACTTATGGGAAAGAAAATTCCAACCTAAGAAGAAAAATAGAACTATGGAAGTTATATGTAACCTTATAATGAAGCTAAAGTATTATATTACAACTAACAATGTGACATATGTTTTTAGTACAGATATATTACCCTATAAGTTGTTTTAAACTATCAAAATGGCACTTGGTTCCTTAAACTTGCTGGTACATTGCAATGTTGAGTATTCCTTTATGTCTAACTCAGCAGTTTTAGAAACTCTAAAATATTCTCCTACAGCTGTGTTCCTACTTGCACAGACTTTACATCTGCCAAAGCAAATACTGGTCTGCTCCCTGTAATTCTACTATTCCACCAGAGTTCCTCCTGTATTTATGGAATGGGTGTGTTGATTATAAGCTAGAGTTCTGGTGTTTGGCTCTTGACTACATTGTACTTAAGTTCATTCTATATTTTTTTTGGTTAGAACTTGAAAGCAGTGCCACTTTTAGATTTGGGAGAGTGCAAAGAAATAAGGCAAGGCAATAACATTATGGTCATGATGTATCCTCATTATATGTACTTGACCTGTATGCATAGTTTAAGTACTCATTCTTTTTCTTGATTCCAAATTTCTATGTTAAAAATCTCCATTACACACTGAGACATGGTAAATTACACAGGACTCTAGGCATTCACACACTGCGAGTCCAAAGGAAGATACTCTTAGGAGAAGAACACCAAGGCACAATGCTTATGTGCATCTGATCATATAAAATAATATTTATTGAAATGAACTCCAGGAAATGGAAGCCAGAGGGGCTTTTATTTGTTGTTATTTTTGTTTTTATTTCTTTATGTCTTGACAGAAATGGAGGGAGAGAGGGTGAAAGAATGAAGCAGTGGTACTATCTATACACTGTGAAAATAAACTATAATATGTGGTTGGAGAGAGTGAGGGAAGGGGTGTCACTGTCCAAAAAGAAATATACTATTTACTTGACTTATGTAATTGTAACTCCTCTGTACATAACCTTTATAATAACAATAGAAAATTAAAAATCTCTTACAGTTTTAAATTTCCATACTAATAGAAATTATAGAACGATATTCATTTTGACATGTTTCTGTGTTTCTAGAAAAAATATTTAGCAGAAGAGGGATTTGACATATAATAGTGATAATATATTCTTGAAAACTGGACCATTAAGAACACCTGTTTTGCCGGGTGCCAGTGGCTCATGCCTATAATCCTAGCTACTCAGGAGGCTGAGATCTGAGGATTGAGGTTCAAAGCCAGCCCAGGGAAGAAAAGTCCATGAGACTCTTATCTCCAATAAAGCACTAGAAAACTGGAAGTGGCGCTATGGCTCAAGCAGTAGAGCGCTCACCTTGAGCTGAAGAACTGAGGGACAGCACCCAGGCCCAGAGTTAAAACAACAACAACAACAACAAAACACCTCTTTTGAAGAATAATGAATTTCACTTTAAGATTCGTAAATTCAAGTGTTAAGTGGTGAAAAATAAATTATCGAGGATGTCATTTATCTAGGACAGGTTAGTACAGTAGTTCTTTTCTTTTTTGAAGATTAAAAAGATTTAATGTAAACTTTGATTTATTCTTTTTCCAGAAATTTGTTTTCCTCATGCTTTGCTGTATTCTAGTTTTAATACAAGATGGCTATTAGTCAATTATCTTGGTTATATTTTTCCTTTTACTGTTTTTTATACCTTTAATGATAACTATATGTGTGTGTGTGTGTGTGTGTATGTATGCATTTGTCAGTTATGGGGCCTGAACTGTGGGACTGGGAGCTGTCCCTCAGCTCTTCAGCTCAAGGCTAGTACTCTACCACTTGAGCCAAGTGCCACTTCCGGCTTTTTCTGCTTATTTTGTGCTGAGGAATCAAACCCAGGGTCTTATGCATGCAAGGTAAGCATTCTACCACTGAGCCACCTTCCTAGCCTGATAACAATAATTTTTAACATGGAAGAATTATTAAAAATTAAAAAAATTATTTATTTAAAATAACAATAACAACCACTTTGTGTTAAGCTGAATAATATCTTTTATGAAAATAATTATAGCAACTAAAAAAATAATGAGAAGAGTAACTTTACCATGTTTTATAGATCTCTTTAATGTCTGCCTGCTCAGAATTCTCATGTTGACATCTGATTTTAATTTATTGCCATGTTATTATGGTTATATTATATGAAAAATTCTAGCCTCATATATAGTTGGAAGACAGAAAATCTCCCACACTTAACATTATGCCCCTAAAGAAAGTATTGGAGCTATCTGGAAGTGCTTAGGCCTTTCTGTGGAGTAGAGGGAGAGTTGTAAGTCAGATTTGTTTTATTTATTTATTTATTTATTTTTTATTTGTGAACATACTGTACAGAGGGGTTACAATTACATGGGCAGGATAATGCGTACATTTTGAGTCACAAATGATTTAGCACTAGTTGTATAATTTTTGCATGCCTTTTAATCTCATCAAGCAAATGTTCATTACTTATAAAAGAAGCTTTGCTGGGGCTGAGAAGGTGGCTCAGTGGTAGAGCGCATGCCTTGCATGCTTGAGGCCCTGGGTTCGATTTCTCAGGACCACATAAGCAGAAAAAATAAAGCCGGAAGTGGTGCTGTGGCTCAAGTGGTAGAGCGCTAGCCTTGAGTTGAAGAGCTGAGGGACAGCACCCAGGCCCAGAGTTCAGGCCCCATGACTGGACCAAAAATAAATAAATAAATAAATAAAAATAAAAGAAGCTTTGCTTCTTAATAAGTGAGAAAATTTAGTGGGATACTCTGAATGTTCTTTGTGGTTTCAACAAAAATACTTGGGATACAACTGTCATTTGGGGATGTTCTCCATTTGATCAAAATGATGTTTTTTGATACAGTTTCACTATAATAGTTCAGGCTTGCCAAAAACTCACATTGTGCCCAGACTTGCTCAAACTTGGGATTCTTCTGCTTCAGGTGTGTGCCACAATGCCATGTGGAGAATGATCTGTACAGAGTTGTTATATTTGAATAGAAAATGGAAAATCTGGTTCTTTCTTTTTTTCCACCAAGATATCAGATGGTCTCTCTCTTGTTCTTTATTTACACTTCCAAACTCATGCTCTTTGCCCATCCTGGTACAGATGAATGTTCAGTTTGGAGGTTCTTTCTTACTATGGAAGGGAACTCTTCCAAGTCAAGAAACATTTCAATGCTTGCTGTCTTTGTCTTTTTACCCAGTGGAAATGCACTGCCACTGGCCAAAAATAACTTCAAAACTCCACACTTTATTCTGAAGTAAACAATCAAATATGAGTTAGCAATAAAAGAATAAGACAAATGATAGTTTGCATTTTATTAATGTTTAGAATTTACAATTTTATTCCTGAATAGGTCCTATGCTAACACATGGGACTATGAAGGTACTTTCACTATACCAAGTTTCAAATAAGGAATTGAACACAAAGGATCTATGGTACCTTCTTCATGTATAATGGTTAGTGAGACACTATCTCAGAGCCAGATCTCATTTCCCCAGGGCCTTATTGACAGAGACAATATTCTGTAGAATGGTCTTTTATGAGATATTGTACTTCAAGCTTTTATTGATATAAGCTTTCCTTTCATTATTTCACTTAATATTACTTTGCTTGTACTAGGTATTTTTCTTGCCTTTTCAGTATTTTGAATTTGGAACTGCATTTTTCCTTCCTAAATATTTTAAAATGCTAGTAGCATCATATATTTATATAGGACCGAACAACATATGTGTTTTAGGCCTCTCTCAGCTATGGTGATTTTCGCTTCTAAAAAGGATGACCATGTTAGAATGAGCCTGGAAGATGGGTTGAGAGTGTAATATAAAAAGTGGAATTTAAACCTATACGTGCTTGCTGATTCATTTACACACTTTTTCATGTTTGTATCTTCTTTTGTAGGGAAAGACATGGCTTTGATTTTACACCAAAAAAGCCAAGAAGAGTAGTAGAAATGCTGCAGTGTTTTTACTAGAAGAATAATGATGTGAGGCATTATTGATAGCTTTTTGTGCCTTCTTAATGACAGAGCATTCTAGAGACTTTAGTTCAGTGGCCTATCAATTTAATGAAATAATAAAAATAGACCTCTAATATACAATAATTAATATAGATGTTATCTTGGAACACTGAGCTGAATGCTCAAAGATGGAAGTGTTGATAAGGTTGGGATTTATTAAAGCTGGCTCTTAGAAATTTTCTGATCATTCACGAATGAATGCACGAATTAATACAATTCTCATGTTGAAAAAAAGTGTATATAAATATAACTCTAGTTGATTACCAAGAAGATAAATTGGCAAATGTTCTTCGAATCTTTTGTTTTAGTTCTGTCTTTTACTTATGGAAAAGAGATTTCAAATGTTTTAATGATAATTTTCAAAATTCTTCTCATTCAAAAAATTGTGCAGGTAAAGATGATGATAAAAGGGAAATTTATAAAATCTCATTCATCCAAAAATATCCTGTGATTGCAATTATTCCAGAGAAAACAAAAGAAGCCTTTTTAAAGACACACAATGTGATCCACACGTTCCTCCATATCCCAAAAGATGATCCCACTCACACAGGAAAGGTAAAACAACACATTCCCTGGCTGGTGAGTGAAATCTGTGTTAGAATTTACTCTGTGTTAGGAATGATCCATTTATATTTGTAATAAGTGATCATATGTACATTTGACACCTTTATCCTTGGGAAGGACTAAGTTTTATGTGGGGACTATAATTTAAGGTAATACTTCAAATTAAATGTATACATTGTTTTTTTGCCATTTTTGTGTGTGTAGGTTTTTGTTTATGTATATGCTTTAATTAAATAGTAATTAGGAATAAGTGAATAGAATATCTCTAAACATTAAGTGACTGTCCTTTTCATACTTAGAAATGGAAGCATTGGCTACATAGTGAATACATTTTAAAATATAACTGCAATTTCAATTACTGCAGTTTACACTTGCTTTAAGGAATATTTGTTAGTTTTATACTAAAATGAAGATTACATGACGATATTTAAGTAGAAATTTTAATTTAATATTTTCTTTTATTTTAAATCAAGAATGCCATTTTAACTCCTTTATGATTATTAAAAATTATTATGAAAAATAGTATTGATAGGATCCTAATCAGACATTTCTATTTTTTAAAAAAAATTTTTGGGTCCGGTCATGGGGTCTGAACTCTGGGCCTGGGCGCTGTCCCTCAACTCTTCAGCTCAAGACTAGAGCTCTACCACTTGAGCCACAGCGCCACTTCCGGCTTTTTTTTTTCAGCTTATGTGGTGCTGAGGAATTGAACGCAGGGCCTCATGCATGAGGGGCAAGCACTCTACCACTGAGCCCTCTATTTTTTTATATTAACCAAGGACTGGTGACCATTCCATGTTTGGTGTATCCACAACAGGGAGAAGAATGGATGAATCTTTTTATTACTCATACATTATCTAAAAACTATTTCCATAAAGTTTAGTACTGCATGGTTCAGACATATTGATATCTAGCCTAGTTATTGTTATTCAAACTCTATAACATGTAAACTCTATAACATGTAAAACAAAATCACGATAGGAATGGTAATTAAAATGTCTAGGGCTGGGAAGGTGGCTCAGTGGTAGGGTGCTTGCCTTGCATGTATGAAGCCCTGCGTTCGATTCCTCAGCACCACATAAGCAGAAAAAGCTGAAAGTGGTGCTGTGGCTCAAGTGGTAGAGTGCTCACCTTAAGCTGAAGAGCTGAGGGACAGCGCCCAGGGCCAGTGTTCAGTTCCCATGACTCAAAAAAAAAAAAAAAAGACCAGTTTGGATACAATTCTTTCTCAAGAGTCAACTTACAGGAACTCCTGCAACTCTTTGCAAAAGCGGAGAATTCCATAGCTTTTCAACAAACTGGAGTTACTGAAGGGGCTGGAGAAGTACTTTTCTCCAATGTATTTAAGTATCTAACACAGTGCCAATGGATTTAGAAAATATGCCAAAGCACACCTCATAATCTTCTTGCCCTCTCTATCCCAAGAAAAAAACACAAGTGCTAGGCCATTTCTGCCATATAATTGTCAGTTGTACAATGCAAGAACTCAGAGCCTAATTGGTTGAATGACTTCATATTTTGTTAAGAAACTCTTGAGACTTTTAGAACTTTAATTCTTTTAGGAAGTTCTGAAGCAGAGCACAGTTGTTTGGTATGAATGGCTTTTGGTGTCAGTAAGCTTCTAGACAACTTGCCCTTTGTAGCCTGAGTCTCATCCTGCCATCTACATTGCTCCCTTAGGGGAAGCCCTGACTCACCAGTCTCATTTTAGCCACAGAGAATTGTCTATTCCAATACAAATATTAATTCATGTATCAAGATTTATTAGACTTAAAAATAAATAGTAATGTAATGGTTAAGAATAAAGGAAAGCATTGTAAACATACAGATATAGAAGTGAAGAAAATGAACCTCTTTTACAATAGCATGGATACCATGAACAACATGGACAAATCTAGTAATCAGACACAGAAAACTAAAGAAGTGTGATTCCATTTATCCAACATTTACCTAAAATGGTAAAACTGTGGAGCTGGAAATCAGATGACTGAATGAAGGAGGGCTTAGGATGAGAGGGAAGGACTGACTCCAAATGAAGGAACATTTTATGGTTAAGATAATGTCCTACAGATTGTGATGGTTGCCTTGATGCATACATTTTCAGAACTGAAAAGACAGAATGTAAAGGACTGTTCATCTAAAAGGGGAATTTTTCTTTATTAGGCATGCCTCAATAAAGGTAATATGATAAATAAGTAGAGCTACTTAGAGTTATGGTATTTTGACATTAGCATTTTAATAATGAAATTTAAGCTGCCAACAACTAAGTGCTCTTTTAAAAAAGCACTATTACACTTATTTTGTTGAATCAGTATTACAATAATATTTTATCTATATCAGAAAACTTTCTAATTTTTGACAATTATTAGCTCATTTAATCTTCATAACAATCCAGTGAGTTAGGTAATTGTATATCTATAATGCAGATGAGGAAACAGCAAAAGAGAATGCTTGTAGTGTCTCTAAGAGTGCCCATTTGGTGGATAATAGAGCCAGCACTTGGACTTTGTCAGTTAGGTTCCTGGATTTAAGTTCATAACCAATTTATTTCTCCAGCCTTTTTTCTAACTACCTTTTTAGTAACATTTAGGTTACTAAATGTTAGGTTACTAACATTTTAATGATCAAAAAGAGTAGAGAGAGAAAGACTAGGATCTGAAAACATTTCATAACCATTCTTTGCATTGTATGATCTCTAACAAGTCAATATCTGAATATCAATATAAATGACAATGACAGTAAAACCTATATTATTTCCCTCAGTTATTATGAGTCTCAATGAGTATGTGTTAACTTGAATAGAACATGAATGGTGTGATGCTACAATTGCCAACACTACTTATGACCTTGGCCCACAGGATTCCCCATGATCTCTAATTGTAACTGCATTTTGCCTTAAGGGATACCACAGTATATAAAAGGTAAAATTACAAACATTTCTCAAAATATAAAATAACTAAAACATAACTAAATAGATTGTTGAATACTCACATTTTGAATGTTGAGGTCAATTTAAAAATTTCTAATATAAAAATAAAGTATGTCTAATTATGTTTATGTGTATAAAATGTATATATATAAACACTAAGACAGAGCAACATATTTATAAAGTTTAAATATAAACAGCACTTATAATAAATCAGTAGGCATGTGTGTTTATTTACTTTGTAAGATTCGATGACACATGATCATATAAAATACTGTGTTACAAAATGAACTCCAAGACATGGTAGCAAGAAATTTTTGTTTCTGTTGTCTTTTCCTTTTACCTTGTTGGTTAGCTTGTTTGTCTTTGGAAGGATAAGGGGGCACAGAAAAAGTGGAAGAAAGGGTGAACAAATATACCAATGTTACTCGCTAGACACTATAAGAAAAATGAACTGTACATCTTGTGAGAGGAGATGGGAGGGAAAAACTGGGAGAGAGCAAGGGGAGGGGTTACAAGGTTCCAAAAGAAATGTACTCATGGGCTGGGAAGGTGGCTCAGTGGTAGAGCACTTGCCTTGCATGCCTGAGACCCTGGGTTCGATTCCTCAGCACCACATAAGGAAAAAGCCGGAAGTGGCGCTGTGGCTCAAGTGGTAGAGCACTAGTCTTGAGCTGAAGAGCTGAGGGACAGCGCCCAGGCCCAGAGTTCAGGCCCCACGACTGGACCCCCCCCCCCAAAAAAAGAAATGTACTCATTACCTGACTTATATAACTGTTATTCCTCTGTATATAACCTCTACAATAAAATATATGTACAATTTATGGGAATATTTTGCATAATTCTGTTTTTGTTTCCAATTGTTTAAAAATGAATGAAAAATTTTAAACTAATAAGCATTATGTAGTACTCTGATCATCATCCACTTGTCAGGAAAAAAGATTGGGTTTAGTTAAGGCTTCAAACCTGGATCTAGTCCTTCCTTGATGTATATCTAAATGTGAATTATTTAGTCTCTTCTAACAGCATCACATCTATAAAACAGATAGCAGTGCAGATCGACATGCAGAGATCCATCTAATAAGTTACATGGTCTCCTCCTGCTCTATTACTAGGTTACCTTCCTTCATTTACCAGGACTATAATTTTCCCTATCCTCAGAGTTAACATATGACATAATTATTGTGCTCACTGCTGAATCTTTCATGTTGGCATGTTTTTAAATTTTTATCAAATAATATGTATTCCACAATAAATACTGGCCATAAATATTGAAATACTGTCTTAAATGTAGGGAGCTTTCAAGAAGGCAGGAGAAACAGATGTGGACAGATGGTGTGATGCTAGAGACATTTGCAGACATGCCAGTCATTTTTACTCAGGAGCAAGATAATTTATCAGGGAGGCAGTGCTTAGCTGTATCATCCACTTAGTTGGAAGAGATGTTTTTCTTAGTTTTCTCCCTTTTTTATAGCATTCTCAGTCCATCTGCAATTTTATTTTCACAATATATCCTAGATCCCACTGTGCTTCCTCTAGTCTGCCATAATAATCTCTTATTGAACTACAAGGGCTAACTAGCTACTATTTCCCCTTCTCTCTTTTGCTTCTTTATAATTTATTTCTCACCTATCACCCATATTTTTAAAGAAAACAATAAATTAGACATGTGATTTTTCTTTTTTGTTTTTCATTGCAATTAGAAAAAATCCAAACTATAAGGTTTTAATAATAAGCCCTCTGTTCAGTCATATATAATACTAGGTATAATAGCTTTCTTTCTACTTATTCAGATGCTTTTAAAGACCTCATGATAAAAGAAAAGATCTTAGATTATTTAGGAGGGATCAATCTATCCATTTTCATCCTCAAAGAAGAAGGTATTTTCTTCAGGCTGTGGCAGCAAGATCATATATGAGAAATGCCATGTTGCTAGCTTGAAGAGGAAGAGCTCATGAGACAAGAAGTAGAGAGGGCCTCTTAAAGCTCAAATCAAGGAAACAAATTCTCTCCTAGAGTATTTTTTAAAGGCCTGATGACACTGTTTTTCACTTGGTAAAAGCCATGCTAGATTTCTGGTGTACAGAACTATGAGAAAATACATTTTGTTTTAAGTCACAAAGCCAGTAATAATTTTTATGGCAACAATAGAAGGCTAAATGCATCACTCCAGGCTATTCACATTTATTGTTTCTTTTGCTCAGAAGACTTTTTTATTTCAGTTCTACAGTGACAAATAGTCTCTTAAATTTTACATTTCAGCTTTACTATTACTTCTTTAAATTAGTGTTTTCTTCCTGCCACTAACTCGAAAGCAACAGATGGCTTGTTTTTCATTTTGAAGTTTCCTTATTTATTTATTGCTGTTTATCTACTCAAGTTTTAAACTTCTTTTTTTTTAATCAGGGAACTTGCCTGTGTCAGCCACAGGGACATCATTAGTATCCTAAGGAGAGAGGGAAGATAAATAACACTCAGCAGATATTTATGTGAGGAAAGGGAGGTGGTTATTTCAGCCAAAGGTCCCAGTCTGAGTAAAACTGTGAAGCTGCTTTAACATAGCTGGGGGAAAAATCTATTCTCTATAGATGAGATAAGAGAAAAGAAAAATGAGATGGGAGTCAAATAGTAGGCATCTATTATTTTAAATATATCATTTTTTGTGGTTTATTGGATCAATCACTGGGACTCTCATGTATACCTCATACTTAGCCAGAAAATTCTCTACTACTCAGCTGTATCCCTAGTCCCAATCATCCAATGACAAGTATTTGGAATTTATTTTTTATCTGAAAGGCAAGTGTAGCAATTGAGTTGGTGACCAATTAAATGTGGGTGAAGAGAGAAGGAGGAGTCTCATCTCATGTTTCTCAAGAGGAGAGATTAGAGACTAGGAGCCTGATGGTAGTGGTAATTGGCATAAAGAACAATGGGACCTGAGTCCAATGGACCTGTCAAAGGAAGATGTTCAAAGTAGGCCCTTTAAAATAGAGATGTGCAAGTTCAAAAGGGGAGTTTTGACTAAAGTCATTAAGCTATAGATAGAATAAGGCAATGGAATCCAATAGTGAATATAGCACAGAATAATGGGCAAAAAAAATGGGGAGTGAGGGAAGTCAGATGGTACCACAAATAGGACACCAGAGAGCATGGTTAACTTTCTGAAAGGAATTAGCAAAGGAGGTTTGATGAGTGCGGGTCACAGAGGGTGATTTGGGGCCTGGGAAGCCATAGGATGAAAGGGTCTCGGTAAGAAGAAGAAAATAGAATATCAGACCATATGGAAGGGAAAGGAAGGTTTTTGCTGATTGCTCTGAATGTGGAATTTATAGTACAAGGAAGGTGGGAGAGGGGGGAGCGGGGTGGGGTGTGGTTGTGGAGCTGGGAGGGAAGGCACGGTAGGTGGAAAACAAAGGAGAAGGCAACAATGTCCCATAGGAAATGCACTCATTACCTTACTCATGTAACTGTGACCTCTCTGTACAACATTTTTACAATTAAAAAATGTACAAAAAGAAATAGTATCATCCTATGCCATCACATCTGCTGAATGCGCACACCTGGCAAGCACTTGTGTACATTTTCATTTTCTTAGTTTATAATGCAGGATCCTAAAATCAAACTTGGAATAAAAGCTCAAGATGGGAAGTATTTCACTACTCCTGACTTGTTTGCCAAAGATTTCAAAAGCTCAATGAGGAAGGGCAATAGAGATGCTAAAATATCTAAGATTTAATTCAAGCATTTTCTGTGGCCTTATCATACCACAGACTCCTGTTAAAATGAGAAGATATGATAGGAGAGAACTAGGAGAACTGCATTTCTTTTTTCCTTCTTGCTTTTCTTTTCTTCCTTTCTTTTTTTTTGTTGTTGGTCATGGGGCCCGAACTTTGGGCCTGGGTGCTGTCCCTCAGCTCTTCAGCTCAAGGCTCGAGCTCTACCTGGAGCCACAGCACCACCTCTGGCCTATTCTGCTTCTATGGTGTTGAGGAATCAAACCCAAGGCTTCATGCATGTGAGGCAAGCACTCTACCACTGAGCCACCTTCCCAACCCGAGAACTGCATTTTAATCTTCTCCAGATAAACCGTATTTAAATTAAGTCTAGAATAACTGTATTAGTAGACTCATAGTAACTGTTACAATAGTTGATTGTTAGATGATGGTCCAAGCATGCCCTGAGGGTTGTGTATGCTGACTGAGCTACAAATCTGCAGTCTTACCTTATCCTCCTCTGCACCTCCAGCGTGGAAATAGTTTCCAAATTGCAGATTCTATTAATATCTGTTATCTTTTTACATATGTAGAGATTCCTCACAAAATGCTTGAACATTGTGTTAACCTCTTGGTAGGTGGTGATGCTGGGTATCTAAAGTAGTGTTATAGTAAAAGAGAACTGAAAAATTCATATACTCACTATTGTTTTCCTGAATTCATTTATTGTACCAATACTCGCTTTGAATATTGAACAAGATGGAAATCATGTCCTGGCCTTCCTCAGATATGTACAAGCCAGCAGTCAATTGATTTTTTTCAGTCCTTATACTGCCCATTCATTTAGTGGGAATAAGGCAGCCCTGTGAACATCAGTGTGGTGGTGAGAAAAGTCACTGAAATGAGACATATTTCAGTGACAACTTATAGTTTATGATACAGGGTTAGAAAGTTAAAAATGCTCAGATAGTTGAACACTTCCCTGAACACTTCTCAAGGGACTTTAGCTGCAAATCTAAAACTTAAAGTCTTTCATTCTAATAAGTAATGCCTTACTTAAACGATTTTCACTTTTAAGTTCCTTTTGTCTAAACTCCCAGTGATCTTGATATTGTGGTTTATATTTCTTAGTTTCAGGTAAATTAATTTTCTCAGCATCTCCATTTATTCCTTAAAGATTATGGTCTTGCTTTTTTATTTCTTTGTGCTATCCTTTCTCTCTAGTATGTAGAGTAGTGCAAGGTACCTGATCAGTGCTAAATAATTATGAACTGTCCAGTCACCCTTGCTGTATAGACAGACAATCCATTCTGATTCTAGAGGATGAAAGGTAATCAATATAATAAATTATTTTGGATGCACTGAGCTCATTAAAGAGCTTGACAAACATAACTATGGCATAAAGTTTGTGAGTATTTCTCCTAAAGGCATTCACAACTGGGACTTTCACATCCCCTGTAGGGTTAATAACACCACAACCTCTATTTTTATGTAGCTCTTTGCAATTTGGAGCTTAGTTAATAGTATATTACTCATTTTAGTGTCACCAAAACCCATACACTAGTCACAGCAAAGCCCTTTTTTAAACAAGAAAATTGGAGTGCACAGAGATAAAGCACTATGTGTATATTTACAAAATTGGTGAGTGGCAGATCTAGGGTTGAACAGAACCTTTGTGCATCCAAGTGCAGTGTGCTTATTTCTCTACATATAAAACTCTCTGGGCCCAAAGGAATCTGTAGATATGGTCCCTTAGCAGGGATGTGGAAAGAAATACCAAAAGTTCTTTTTCTTACTATAGTTCTCACCTGGATTGTTACCTGGTCTCCTCAGTCTCCTCCAGTGTATGGAGGAAAAAAAGAACAACCTGAGAAGTGAGACCAGAATCCTTTCTTTGTGATCAAAAGAAAGGGTTAAAATGTGACCCTTCAAGGGATTAAGATGGAGAAGAGAGTCCTGAATTAACCTAAATGCCAAAAACTAGGCTAAAAGGCTGCATTTCCTTCCTAATGTCTTTTCCTAAACTGAATGGTGGAAAAGTTAAGGGGTGTGTGTCTGGGGGAAGGGTTAGGGAGGGGAGAATAGGACTCTCCCTCTAACAGAATTTCTTTTTTAAAAAAATGAAAAGAAAGTGAAATAAAAGTTTGTGTCTGTTTTTAAGCTCTATCTACGCTTGAAACATACATGACATAGGGAAAGTTCAAGGCACAGAGACTCGTGTTCTGATTTGGTTGTTTACCATCAATCAGACTGTTGCTTGGCAGACACTGGATGGTTATGAGCCTGAACAAGCTGAAAGGGGCAGGAAAAGAAGTGGAGGCAGCATTCTTCCTATTTAAAGCTGCATCGCTTGAAAAAAGTTTCCGCAGACTGTGGTGGAGCTGGTGCTGAAAAGGGGGCTTTGCAGAGGCTGCCCTGGGGCTGGTGCTGAAAGAGGAACCCCCAGCTGACTTCATGGTGCTACAATAACCTTAGAATCTACTTTTCACTCCCAGGAGGAGCCACATGTCTAATATTTAGATATGATGGCAAACTGGGTGGAAGCAAGACCTCTCCTCATTCTCACTGTTTTATTAGGGCAATCTGTCTCAATAACAGCCCAGGAAGAAGGCGACAATGGTGAGTTTGCCTCCCCCCCCCCTTTTTTCTTTTTCTTTTTTTCTTTGCTTCTGGTGTTTACTGTACGGTTTGGGTACTAGGTGGAATGTTAAGTTTCAGGAAGAGCGTGAAGAGGAGGCTCTGGTTTGAAGTTTGAGAAGGGGCTGTCGGATTTGCACCTGGGAAATGGCTCCTTAACACACCCGGGCTGTTCGCAAATCCTGAGATTCTACATCTGGGCTTGAGAGCTACTTTCTGGGAAAGTGGAACATCCGTACTTGCCTGAATGTGAGAGTGGGAAGTTGAAAAGTAAAGAGGACTGCTTAAAACGGAGCCCTAAAGGCACTTTTAATTAGATGAGGTCTGCTCTGTGGGCTGGAGCTTTCAGAGCAAGGAAAGTCTGCAGAAGCTGGCTTAGGGTGGGGTCTTTCTTGTGCGGGAACTTCAGCTGCTTCATAAAATTCTTTGTTTAGCAAAACTTCTACAGCCCCTCTGATAGCTCTGATTTTTCTTTGTCTCTGGGTCCTCTTTCTTGTCTCATCTCAGACTTTAACTATTGTTTCTTTTACCGTTTTCTTTGGCAATGTTTTGCTTACTGAGAAGGAGTCAAGTTTATTTCTCCATGACAGAGGCTGATGGAAGCCAGATTTCTTAAACATTGGTATTTTCCCACCCTGCTGACTTGATTATCAGGACAGTGGTGGTTCCTGGTTGGGTGGAGGGGGATGTAACTTTTTCAGCATGAAGTATTTTAATGGGCATTTCCCCTTAGACACAAGGATTTTTTTGTCTTCCCATTTTTTTAAGACAAATCTTGCCTAGTTTCTGAATTTTTATTCCATGTAATTTGCATAGTTTAGTGAGCTATATGATTAAGTATAACTGCATAGCTGCAATAGGTGAACCATTTGAATTGACTTCACTGATTTTAAATCCTTACTCTTGAGGGTTGGAATTTCAAATACAGACTGCTGCTCTTTACTAATAAACCATTATAGATATTTTTGTAACAAACCTTTAAAGTGTAGCACATTCACCAACTTTTATTGTCTTCCATATCTCTTTATCTATACATACATATATGCATATTTAACCCAGTCTTTGTATTTTTTCAATGAAGATATTTGTAAGATGAATCTGAGACCATAACTTCTAAAAACTTTTAAAGGGTGAAAATAAGAATCTGGAGATGAATGCTTAAGAATCTTCAGGAGTCCCATAGAGGGAGCACTTTCTAAAATCTTGCAACTTTTTGTTATTTTTTGGTTTTTAGAAAATGAGACAATTTATAAGAGGCAAAGTCTCTTGAGTTTCCTTATAATGGCATGGAAAGTAGGTATTGTTTGAAAAGTGGGGAAGATAATGGACCAGGAATTAGAAGTTAGGAAAAAGGTGAACAATGACAGACAATTATAATACAGAGAATTTACATTCCTCCCCTATTCACAGTGCCAACTTTAAAACTTTCAATACCACTTTTCTCAATTTATAACTGATGACTTAAATTTTTAAACTAGGGAAATAATTGGATTATATTAATAAGTTAAAGAAATATTTCAAAAGGTTTATAGGATAGGCCATATATTGGGATTTTTAAAAAATGACTCTATTATAATCTAGATATTTCTGAAAAAACAAGAAGAGTTTACTTTTCTTTGATATTGACTTATATAAACATCAGGAATGGGATGTTGTATTCTCCATCTCTGAACAAGCCCTTCTCCCCCAGGATATTAAGCAGCACAGAAGCCAGAATCCCATACTTCAGGTTTTTGAAAATATAATTTCCTGCACAAGTATTATAAATAATAAATTTCTCAACAAATTCATCTATATAAGAGAATGTATGTGATAAAAATTCAATAGCAATAAGACTTTATGGCCTAAATTAAGGATAATACAATCAAGAATTCCAGATATTTAGTGCATCCAGAGCTTTCTAACTTATAGTCTACTTACTTACTTCTGGTTTACATTCATATTGCATGGAAACTTGGAATACTTTATTATCCCTGCTCTGGAATATCACAAGCTCAAAGAAGTGTTTGAATTGAGAAATCCTATGTGGTTTGGTATTTGAGAAAAGTAAACTAGATAGATGCTTTAAAGTAAAGAAATAGCTAAGGTACAAATGCCAAGCAAGTATTTTTTTTTAAAGCTATAACTCACAGACTGTAATGTTTCCTTTGTGTGCAAAAATGTTCCTTTGAAAATGTAGAAACCTGTCATTGTATGTAATGTATATTATGTTTTTCCTTTTTATGACTTCAATGTATATTTTCCTTTCTTTTGACTGTGATTTTATCTGAAATGCAAAACATAAGCTTGGTCCCTGTATGAATGATAAAAGTAAGTAAAGTTTCTGGCATTTGGTGCCAAAACAATACTACTTTCCATTGAATGTTCAGAAGTAATTATTATTTATTTAATTTTTTAGTTAATGAGAAACTGAAAAGAGAAAGTAAGGAAATTATGTTTCATTTTAGTTGAACCTAGAAAAAAAACAGGGATTCAAGATGACATAATCACATTGTAAGGCATCTCTCTCTCTCTCTCTTTCCTTCTGTGGTGTGGTGTGGTGTGGTGTGGTGTGGTGTGGTGTGGTGTGGTGTGTGTGTGTGTGTGTGTGTGTGTGTGTGTGTGTTACAGGTTTTGGAAGGGCCCACTTTTGTTTGTTATATGAGAAAGTACTTGACCATTTACAGTAACTTTTATATTCATAAAGTCTAACATCTAATTATACTTGTTATGAGAAATCATACTTAATCTTAGAAAATGATCTTTGGCATGAATTGTATTTGACATCAGATGGACAATGGAAAGAAGGGAAAATGCAACCACGTACTGTAATGTCAGTGTTTCCAGCAGCCAGGCAGGAAACATAAACAAGTAAAGGAAGAGAGCATTTGTACTGGAGATAGTGGGGAATGATGGGACTTGTGGGGACTGAAGATGCCTTTTCACTTTAAGGACACAAACTTATGTTTTCAGAATGTATAGCAAGAGCCAAGTAAAATAGATTTTAGGGCCACATTTGGCTCATGGACCATAAATTTGCAGTACCCACGTTGCAACATGTCACTCTATTCTGGTACCAAGCCAACTTCTGGTTACTAAAAAGGGCTCAGAGTGCATTCTATAATATGGTTTCTTGCATTTTTATGATGTAATATTTGTCATCTATCTTGCTGTAATAAAACAAATTTAAAGAAGCAGATACTTAACACTCAGCACTACTTGGATGCCATCATTTTAAAAGAGACACAGAATGTGAATAACTTATTTATCCATAAATTGTTCTAAAATTGGTACTATTGAAGTAGATACTCTGGATCATGTTGACATATAATTTCTCTTCGCAGATATTTTAATTTAATTCAGGATGCATATAGTTTAAACTAAAAAATCATATGAAAAAACTTTTTCCTTATGCAAAAGATGCTTTTAAGTAGGCAGTAAAATTTGTACATTGGAAGTCATCAAAGACCCCAAATTTGCATTTCGCTACTTCTATCTCTAGGATATGGACTTTGATGTCATAATTTTAGGTAGCTGCTGGAGGCCCCATGCTACATATGCTTTCCATGCACCTTGACACTTCAATTTTTGGGGCACTTTCCCAACTACTATGTAGAATCCTTTTTCATGCTATTACTATACAGGACACATTATTCTAAGTGATCCAAGGCTCAAGTCACTCCCCATAATGATCATAGTCTTAACACTCTTTATTTTCAAACAGACCTTTATGCTTTGTAATTTTAAGTTTATTTATGATTGGCTAGAATTTAGTTTTATGGGTGTACAAATCTTCAAGAGAATATAGGATATTTACCTTTTACTTAGGCAATAGTTGGAATGTATTTTACTCACTGGAGTCTAGAAATGGCTTTGTTGATTTTTCTATACATACATACAATACAAAATGGTAGGCAAATAAGGAAGAACGAATTTTATGTTTGAGATGGTGCTAATTAGAAAACTGGGATCATGAGAACTATGGTGACAAAACGAGATCTTTCTCAATTACTCAGTTGGCTCTGGGTTGAATGATGCTTCATATGCCATTACTTGGCCTATGTGACAAGTAAAGTGTTTGAACATGAAAATTTCAGTCTCATGTTTTTTTCTTTGAGACCACAACACTGAAATAGTTAGATTTTCATATGAAAAATATAATAATATGGATAACAAAATTAAAATTCATTTTAATTAATGTATAATTTTGCACAGATTGTACAAGTGCTATTAGAATCAAATACCATGATATTGTTTGATTTTTTTATTCTCTATAATTATATCCATGGATTTGGAGGGATCATTGACAATAGGACATAAAGTAATACAATTTATAGATAAATGTAAGGTCTTTGAATAAAAGCACAGCTTAAAAATGTTTTGATTCAGAATAGAATTATTAAGAGGATAATGATAATTTAGCTTGTCCTTTAAATTTTTTCCACAACTGTTTTATGCATATTATTATGCATAAATTATATATAAGATTAATGAGCTGACTCATCCTATGTTTAAAAACTGCTGAGTGCCAGTGGCTCACGCCTGTAATACTAGCTACTCAGAAGGCTGAGATCTGAGCAGCTCAGTTCAAAACCAGCCCTGTCAGGAAAGTGCAGTAGACTCATATCTCCAATTAATTAACAAAAAGTTAGAAGTGGAGCTATGGCTTAAGTGATACAGGACTAGCCTTGAGCAAAAAAGCTCAAGGACAGGGCCTAAGCCCTGAGTTCAAGATCCAGGATCGGAAAATATTAAAATCTATTTTTAGAATTTGCATAGGGAGCAATATACATGTTGACAAATTTTGCCTTAAAGATATTAGACTGGCAGCTTCAAAGTTATATCTTATTTTACTGATTTATTTAAAACTAAACCTTTCAAAAGAAACCCAAATATTTCCATTTTATACTGAGTGTAGTGTAAATAAGTAATAGTGAACCAGGGAAATTCCAATGAAGCAATATTTTCCTTATCTACATCTTATCTTTTAGCAAGAAAGCAGAAATGTAAAACCTTGATCCAACCATCATGTAGGAAACATCTGGATTCTGGACACTGTTTTGTGAATTTTGCAGCCTACAGACTCCTTTAATCTCACTGGGCTTTTGCATTCTTTTTTTTTTTTTTTTGCTGGTCTTGGGGATTGAACTCAAAAGTTTGGGCAGTGTCCTTTAGCTTTTGTGTGCAAGCCTAACATTCAAACATTTGAGACAAGCTCCATTTCTGATTTGTGGGGAGTTAAGTGGTAATAGGCGTCTCTCAGACTTTTCCTACCCTGGCTGTCTTGGACCCACAATCCTCAGATCTCAGCCTCTGAAATAGCTAAGATTACAGGCATGAGCCATTGGCACCCAGTGGTCTTTGCATGCTTACCTAAAATATTAATGAAACAGCACACCCTTGATCAATCTGATAGGGCCTTAAGGGAATCATTGGAGAAATCTACCTACAGAAAATTTGAAGTACTTAGCTTCGGCACAGGGAGTCATTTCACAATATGTTCCAGTCATTTCAGGAACAAACACAAGTCATATGTTCTTTATTACTAATACTAAGTATTGGAATTGTTTAGCTATTCCCTTTGGGTTGGTCTCAGGTGATTTTTCTTGTTACCCATATCCATAGGGAACTTGCTACATCAATCTTGATTTTCCAATGATTCCAACCACTTCTCTTCTCTTTCTCCTTAGTGTATAATCCAGTTCAACTCTCTTCTGAGGCCTCTGGCTAACTCCCGTACGAGTCTCTATTTCAGCTTCATTAAAGGATCAGTAGTTTTTTTGACTGCCTCTTATATCTTCACTTCACCTGCTGTACTCTGTATTTGAATTTTTCATTTCACCTATGCTCATCTAGTAAGATGAGGATTCACATTGTGCATCTCTAATGGGTCCATGTCTCCTCAACTTAACAGGCTCTGTTAGCCCTGACCACTCTAGGTTTCCTAAACTTCTTTTTCTAAAAGCTCTGCTCCGTCTCCTTGACCTGAACCTCTTCATCTTTATCTTTATTCCCAATCCTCTTTTGTTCTTAGCATTTCATTCTTCTCAGAAAACATAGTTCATTGCTTGTCTCTGAATATCCTTGTTATAGGCCATCCAAGAATCTTTACACACTCTCAGAGTATTGCTTAACAGCTACCTAATTGTAATTCTCAGAACTCTCTCTCCAACTTTGATCTTTCACATGAACTTCAGAACTGTTTAAAGTTTAAACTCTCCGGAAGTCCATTAATTATATTCCTTTTAGGACCAGATGATTTGTCTTATATAATACTTTTGTCAGCTAATGCCACCAAACCCTCTTTGGACATTCAGTCACTTACTCATTCAGCAAGGTTCCAATTTATTATAGATTTCTGCCATTTTTTCTACTAAATATTTCTTAGATATTTTCTTTTTTCTTTTTTTGGGGGGGTCCACTCATGGGGCCTGAACTCTGGGCCTGGGCGCTGTCCCTCAGCTCTTCAGCTCAAGGCTAGCGCTCTACCACTTGAACCATAGCGCCACTTTTGGCTTTTTCCTTATGTGGTGCTGAGGAATTGAACCCAGGGCCTCAGGCATGCAAGGCAAGCGCTCTACCACTGAGCCACCTTCCCAGCCCTTCTTAGATATGTTCTTATCTCTACTACACATGCCTCAGTTCATGCCTTCGTTGCTAATCCTATTTTACTTCATTAGTATCTGTATGCATCTCTTTGCTTATTCCCATTGGAACATATGTAGATGCACTCTGCTCTGAAATGAATACAAAGTAAAATCTGATCATATTTCAACATCTTTAAATCCTCCCATTATATATCAAAATTTGATGAGAAAGTAATGCTCAAGCTTCTTAGCATAGCATGCAAGAGACTACTTCATGTACTGCCCTCTAGACTTTGTTATAACAGTTGTCATTCGCTGACTCAGAGTTGGAATTGCTTATAATTCCCATCCTCAATGAAAGTGTGTGTATGTGTGTATACAACACATTTTCTCTTTATCTTTTAATTCTACCCAGAACTGACACTCACTAATCTCAGTACTCCTTTACCATCTCACAAAACCGTTCATCTCTTCTCCATATGACTCATGTTATATTAAAATATTTTCTTTACATAAATCCATTTTATAGGTTTCTTCCTAGTCTTCCTAAATCATATTTTTTATCACATCATTCCCCAGTTTAACAATTTATTCTGATTTGTCAATCAGATCATATAACAGCAATTTGATATGAACTTCTATGTATCTTTCATAGGTTAGTTCTAAATTTTAACTGTTCCAACATGTATTTGGTAAGGATGTAGCTATCCAATGCTTTTCCATTCATCATTCTACTACCTATTGATATTCTTCCTTTAAATTATATTTTAAAATTATATTGAAAATGTTAAATCTCTAGATAAATTTGAGATTCTGTATTTAATGAATATACCTTTCCTTTCAGTATATGATCTCAAATGTTTAAAATGTGGTAGTGTTACCTGGTAGTAAGTTTTCAAGAATATTATTTGCAAAAATCTGAAAAAAATCACATCATTTATTCATTCAAGTCTGATTGAATTCATATT
Source organism: Dipodomys ordii (assembly GCF_000151885.1). Classification (NCBI taxonomy): domain Eukaryota; kingdom Metazoa; phylum Chordata; class Mammalia; order Rodentia; family Heteromyidae; genus Dipodomys; species Dipodomys ordii. The sequence continues at coordinate 35,842,979 of NW_012267221.1, read as the reverse complement.
TAGATTTTGCAAATTATATTTATACATTCTTGGACAACTTACATGTTACTGAGTCTTTCGTTTCTTTATCCATAAAACTGGAATAATATTATCTCAAGTGTTAAGAAGTCTCATGTATGTAAATAATTCATATGGTAACATGGCTTCCTGCATATAATTGGAGTTTATCACAAGGTTGTTAATGTGAATATTACATTACTATTAAGAAAAAATAGCAAACATAAGAAGTCATTGCTGTGGTGGTTTATTATAAGAACCTAGATGCTGGGTATTATGGAAGAGTAGGTAATGTTTCTTTACAAAGACATTGAAGTATATTGCAAAACCTAAAATGTAACTTTTATTTTCTGTATACTTTGCAAAATCTATTAGTAACTTTATGAATATGATCTTTTAATATATCTAAAAATGTTAAGACAGAGGGCTCTATTATACTGGAAGAGAGACAAAATAAAAGTAGTTTTAAAAGTCTTAGCAACTTCATAATGACGCTGTGCTGTGGAATATCTCTGCCTCTCTCTGGTTTCACACTCCCACACAGGGTTATTTCTCATGTCTCTTCCCAGTATGTGTGCAATCCAAGCATGATCCATCCATGGTCCAATACCACCTCATTCCTGTCTACCAACTCTGTTTCAGAGTTTACTTTCTGAAAATATGATAGTCATAAATGTCTCTTAAAAATTGGAAGCTTATTTTCCACTCTTCCTAGTTCTGGGCTGCATTTGGAATGAGAGGAATTGCTTCACTGCACAGAGATTTACAAGGCAGCTCCCAGGACTATTTGGATACAGTGGTGGGGGTGACCATCTTTCCCCAGATTCTTTAGCAAGTCTATTCATTTTCCAAAGGCTGTTAATTTACTTCATTCCTCCACTCCCGGGAGATTCTTGTGCAATTGATTCCAGAAATCAGAAACCAGTGTAGGATAGAGGCATATTATTCATACTCACAGTTTTCTTACTTAGTAGCACTTTCCTTTCCTCTTAGTTTTCAAACTTAAAAGAAAAAAAATGATAGAGGTAAGCTGTGAGAGACGAAAAAGGTACAGTTATGAGAGAATTTATAAAAATAAAATCCTTTAATCTTTGATATTTATTGTGGTTGTTCTGTGGTCATCAGCTTTAGGTTTTCTCATTACAGAATGCTGAAAATATGGATGGTTACCAGAACAAACACAATTTATTTATAGAGATTTAATATTTTACTTTAGAGTAATGGTTGTTACATGCTTATCTTATCTGATAGCTCCTGTTAGAAGCAGTTGAAGAACCTTTCAGATTCATACATGATAATTTGAAAGTATTTTAAAGCCAGTACCCTTCTCATTCTTTCAGAAATTTATATTCCAAAATGGCACATAACATTTTAGTTCAGAGCATCCTGTTTCTCACACAAATACTAATAGTTTAGACAGAACATTTGGTGGGGTGGACTCCTGGACTGTCAGTCTGACTACCATGGGAAGGTGAAGTGCAAAGAGTTCTAAGCTTTCTGGTCTTTGGGCATAAATAAAAAATGATCCAAGATTGTATTAAGAAACCCATAATTTCTTTGAAAGGTCAGAAAGACTGTTCAAAGACATGCAAGAGGTCCTGATAAAACTCTTTTGCACATGTTTGTACTGAAAATAACAACTGAAACTAATGTCTGAAGGACAAAAGAAAGTTTGATCATAGGTCTTATGTTCCAGCCTTAAGGTGTTATAGTTTTGTATCTTTCTTGGCAAAAACTCTCACTTCCTTCTGTAGTCCTTCCTCACTGCTCCTTAAACTTTTGTTTCTGCTGGTTAAATTGGGCATGTTTTTGTTTATTCCTTTTATTGCTGTTCTATCATACAACTGATCTGAATTTTACTTAGAAAGCGCTCATGGATGCTAGAACCAATTGCATTCTCAAAATCACAGGAAGATTTCATTGAATGTAGGCACCGTTTGCTCTATTAATGAAATAAAAAAGAGTGGGGAAATGCTTAGAGTCACATCAAATTCTTATGGCAAAGAATGAGACTAAACTGAAAGAGAATTTGTTCTAAAGAGATCAACGAATAAATTCTACTGTGGGTTTTGGTGTTTGTGAATATGATTTATGAAATTTTTATATATTCAGCATAGAAATAATTATGCTTTATATACTTTCTAAACCTGCAATTCACCTGTTGTATGGGCAAAATATTGCTAAAGTCTTGGGAACAAAAGCAAGTCTAGTTTTATGAAAACAACTGTGAAATATATGACATTTTAATTTACTTTTATTTTTGCAAGAAATGTGTTGTCAATCTCCCCCTCTGTTTGAAGGAAAGGCATGAAATTACTGAGGACATCTTTGCCTTTCTTGAGGTTCATACTGCCTGCCGCTCACTCTATGATATCTTTCAAGCATGGTTTTTTTATTAGAATTGCCTCATTTGCTATTAACTTAGTTTTCACTCCATAGAGAACTAATACACTCTATACAGTGTCTGTAGTGCATAACTTTAGTTATATGACTCCCTTGTAATGTCCGTCATTAGATAGCAATTTGCATTTTAAGATCATTTTCTTAGTATCTACAGCCATGAAAATCAACAGATACAGTTCATTGAAAATCTCTGTGGCCTAAATAGACTCTTCTCACCTACAGGAGGATGAAATTCAGATGTCATCAGTAGTCTTCCCTTGTTCTTGGAGGTTTCTGCAATGGGGACATTGTAAAAACGTCAATTTATTAAAATAGAAATTGGAATTTTAAGGGTCTTCACAGTCAACTGAATTTTAAGGAACTATTGCCCCAATGAAAAATTCCCTGGAACCATTTAAGAATAGATACCTTACATTCTACTCCTTCCTTCTTGGCCTGCATGCAATGTCTTCCTTTTCCTGTTTTAGGTGATTGAATAAATTAAATCTGCCTTTTCCCCCTGAGAACGTTCAACAGTTATTCGGGTGGGAGGAGGGCAGATGCTTATGCTCACCTAATGGTTATTCACAAAGCAACACAGGAAAAGCAAACCAGCAAAACCCTAAAAGTGATACTTTTGGCCTTAGGATGTATTTCACATTCTTGGTTGTACATATACACATTTAATTCTTTTTTTTTTCTTTTCTGTATGGAAAGATTTCACAACAGTTTGCACATTTGACTTAGGCAAAGTTGTAGGAAAAAAGTAGAGCTACACCTAATTCATAATCCTCTGTTTACTTTCCTGAGATTTGAAGATGTCAAAATAGACTTATTTGAGCCCTGGGGCAACAGTTGGTGAGAGACAGCTTCACCTTCCCCATCATGACTGAGGAGGAGGCAGCTGCTGGAGCTTAGTCAGCCTCCACTAACTTGACGTGGCAGTGAGTCCAACAGCACTGACCTGAGTCAGAGGACTGGAATGAAATCCTGACTCTACCCTAAGAAACTTCTAAGAAATATAATTCTCTTTGTAGAAAAAAACAAGCAATATGCTATATTTTTCTATCTTATAACTTCAAAATAAGTAAGTTCATAGTATTTGTCATTAGTGAAACCCTACATACAGTATTTTTATTTTCGTATATCTTTACTGTGATAAACAATTACTTAGATTCAAAATATTTTTTTCATTAAACTAATTATAATGCAAATAACACAAAGGAACATAAAGTTGTATAGAAACAAAGGAAAGCAGTTTTTAATCCTTAAAGCCTTGGATTGAAGGAAGTAAACATCCTGTTACAGAACCACTTAGAATACTTCCCAGTGCCCCCAGGTAGGAATTAAATAGGAAAAAAGTAAGAAGCTCTTTGACTTGGGGCTAACATATTAGGTGGAGAAGAGCAATATGATTTTTCCTAATATGATCAGACTGCAGTCTTTCTAGGAGCAAAATGCAGCTTCCTGGCAGATGGCTGAATCTACTATCATTATTGCATTTTCTGTATTCATGTCTCATCAGGAAGCCTGTTTCAAAATCAAAGTTAAACTCTCTGGGGCCTGTTCATAACTTGGTATCTCTTTTCCATGGGTCAGAAGGTAACTTGGAATAAGAAGGTTAGACTGGTGACAAATGTCCTCAGCAATCAGAGGCCAGTGTTTAGACAAAGGTTCCATCATTTCTCAAGCCTGTCTACTTTCTAGTGTATTTTAAGACTCTTGTGCAGAGAGAAACATGCAGTTAAAGAGATGAGGGATTTAACTGAATAGGTTGTTACTTGCCTTCATGAATGAATTGTTGCAATAATTTTAATTAAAACTGAATCTAGACACAGGAAATCTGTTTTCTATTTATAGCTGTATTATAGACTTACTTGGTGCTTCTGTGGAAATGACTTAAATTCTCTGGACTTCAGTTTCTACCATTGTAAAGCCTGTCATTTATTGTCACCTTAAGCCTTGAAAAATTTATGCCTACAGAATATTCACATAATTATATTAATTTGGTTAGATTTGTGTTTTATGATGATCGTTAATTGTGCACATTTTGTAGATAGAAGCATTATACATAATGTCTGTAGGTAATATGTTTGTGTATTGTTAAATGGAGATTTAAAGATTGTTCTATAGTTATAGCAATTATCCTAACCATGGTTCACTCAAAGACCTTAATATCCAACTTATAACTGATCTGAATTCTAAGTGAATGGCTCTATAACAAAATTTCTAAGTAAAAAGGACATATTGTAAGAAAAAAATCATAGATTTTTAGATTAGTTTTGCTTTTTACTAATTACAAAGAAAATATGTTACCCTATTATAATTATATGCTGAATTGTTCTCTACTAGTTTTTGGTGTGGCTGGATGTTGAAGTTTAACAGCACACAACATTGTCTAGGTAACTGGTTTGTCTTTGCAATTAAGTGGCTTAGATTTCCTGACCACATAATGAACTTGTTAAAGCACTATTTCAGTTACCTATAATGTAATAATGATGTGCCATTTATTTTTGGAAAATTTTAAAATATTGACCTTTTTTGGGGGGGGAGGCGGTGCTTGAACTCAGTGCCTGAGTACTGTCCCTTAGCTTTAGCTTTTTTGCTTAAGACTAGTGCTCTATCACTTGAACTGCAGCTTCACTTCTTGTTTTTTGGTTGTTAGAGTCTCACAGACATTCCTGCTTGGGCTGGTTTTAAACCACAATCCTCAAATATCAGCCTCCTGGGTAGGTAGGATTACACAAATGAGCCACCAATGCCTAGTCAATTTATTTACTTAAAAAAAATCTCAAATAATACAGATTTCAGCTTGCTTTTCATCACAGAGGGGAAAATTCCCACCAGACAACCCATGAAACCGTTCGTTTCATTAATGCATTAATTGTATTACTATCTACTGATTGTTCACTGTTTATTGAGCACTGTTCTGAAGATATGGAAACAAACATTTAGCCCTTGCCTCTAAGAAGTTATCAGTCATCAGTGGAGGTATGACAAATAAATCAAGGACATCTTTTGAGATCTGTGCTGTAGTGGAAGTAGACAGAATACTAGGGAAGTCAGAGGAAATCTTTCATTTAATATTGTGTGAGAAGTAAGGGGTTGGGAGAGAAGCTTAGGGAAAGTTTCTGCAAAGTATATCAAATCAGTCATTTTTCCATACCAACTTCATTATTTCTCTTATCTTTATTCCATTCTCTCCTATGCATGAAAATCCTTCAAGTCCATAGTTAAGACTAATGAAGACTTGTTGAAGACTTCATGCGTCATCTTTTTTTTCCTAAACCACAAAATGTCTTCTTTTTATAGTATATTAGTGTATAATAGATTCTATCATTCATTTTCCATTATTGTTGCTTGGCTAATTATATTGTAACTATCATTAACTCTTGGTTATATCCTCTTATCCTTGAAGGTAAAAACCAATGCTCCAGCCAGAAAATCAGATCCATCAACAATACTAAGAATATTCTATATCTTCAATAAATACCCATGAATGATTTTAAGCCAAACATACTTCTTTTGTCATGATGGCTCAAAAATCACATGCCTTTTTTCTGTTGTCAGATCATTGCCTAGTACATTCTTATCCTGGCCTAAGGTTTTTGTTGTTGTTGGTTGTGGGGCTTGAATTCTGGGCCTGGGCACTGTTCCTGAGCTCTTCAGCTCAAAGCATGTGCTCTACCACTTGAGCCACAGTGCCACTTCCCCGGTTAATTGGAGATAAGAATCTCACAGACTCTCCTGCCCAGGCTGGCTTTGAACCTCAGTACTCAGATAGCAGCCGAGTCACTGGGGCCTGGCTAGCCGAAAATTTAATTTGTGCAGCAACAAACTTACAAATATGAGGCCATATATTTATATAGGTTTGGCTTAGTTGGTGTCTTTTCATTTAATGCATCAAAACTTATAATTCAAATACTGTGATTTACCAATTGAGAGAGTTAATTTTATGTCTTTCCTGTTTTGCTTTTTAATGATATTTAATTTTTAAATATTAGTTGTTCAAAGAGTTGTCAGTGTCAGTTCTATTCATCCATCCATTCATTTAATATATGGCCCCCAATTAAACTAACCTCTTTCATATATTCCCTCAAATTTATTTTTGCCTGATACATAAGTTTGTAAAAATTGTACATATTAATGGGACATCATGTTTTGATACATGTATGTTTTTCTTAGACTAAACATATCTGTTTCTTCAAACATTTATCACTATATAGTAAAACCATTCAAAATAATTTTTCTAGTTTTTTGAGGTAGACAGTATGTAACTGCTGCCTGTAGTCCCTCTACTATGAAAAAAACCCATAAAATAGCTCTTTCTCTTGCTTAACTGCAATTCAGTGTCTATTAATCATCCCGTTGTTTAATTTTTAATGATTCTAGTTTGACTATATGGATTTACAGATGATTCACTTATAAGAAAAGTTCTGAGAAACATTCACTAGCATGTTTCTGTAGGAACTACAACCATTCCAATGCCTTGAAGCATAAACTAGAAGGTAGGATTATATGATCTGACTTATTATCAGATGCTCAGTTTTATGGCATTTATTTATTGATTATGAACTCAGTATTTAATAATAGTGGAAACAGTCAACACACCTTGATTTTTCTTTTTCCCACTTATTAAGAAGCTGAGGTTTGAGAAGAGACTAATAGGACTATGGTTGAGTGGGGATTTTTGTTCTGTTTTGAAAGACAGAATAGGATGTTTTTAGGTTTCAAAAAAGAGTTTCGTGAAGAGAAATAAATTAGGACACAGAAAGAAAGAAACATAAGGACTAACTAGGATATAGTAATTCAAGAGGCAAGAGAGTGTAAAGATGGACAGGTTAGCTTTAGAAAGATATTGGAAAGCATGACTGTAGTTCTAAATATGAAGGGGCCAGGAAACAAGTGTAGTTTCAAGTGAAGATGATACATTTGTATAATAATTTGTGGCAGGGACTAGAGTAAATTGAAATACTTTTATTGCCCCAGTTATATTATTTTATTTTTTGTCAGTCATGGGGCTTGAACTCTGGGCTTAGGCGCTGTCCCTGCGCTCTTCTACCGCTTGAGCCACAGCACCACTTCCGGCTTTCTGGGTGGTTTATCAGAGATAATATTCTCACAGACTTTGTCACAGACTTTGGCTGATCCTCAGATTTCAGCCTCCTGAATAGCTAGGATTACAGGCGTGAGCCACTGGCACCAGGCTAAGCTCAGTCATTTTAATGTATCAGTTATATTAAATTTTGTATAGTAGGATGATGTTGAAGACCAACTATTCTACTGATTGTATTGCTTGTCCTAATACATCATGAAAATCATCAGCAAATCATTTGGGAGGCACAGTTCTGGGGTATGAACTCAGTGCCCACCACTTGTTGGTGTGTACTGTACCATTTGAGTCATGCCCCATGCACTTCTTCCTGTGATTGTTTTTCAGATAAAGCTTTGTATTTTTGCCTTTGGCTAGTCTTGAACAGTGGACCTGTCTACCTACTACATAGCTGAATTTGGAGATATGAGCCTTCATGCTAGCTTGTTGCTTGAGATGGGGGTCTTACTTTATGGTTAGACTGGCCTCAAACTCGCCCATGTTCCCATTCTCTGCCTCCTGAGGAGCTGGAATTTCAGGAGTGAGCTACTAGTTCCCTCTTTATGTTTTGTTATGACAATATTAAATAATGAAAACAGTTGTTGAAAGTACTCTCCACTATAATAATTGGTGTTTCTTTCCCAAATAAAAAAAATGTTGTTTGCTTGGAGAAAGTCATCTTCACTCTTTCATTAGTCTCTAATTTATTCTGAAAAGGGTCAAATATTACTGAAACATATAAAAATTGTTTCCATTTTCCAATGGCAAGGCTAATGTTCTACATGGCCAGTATTCTATAGCATATTGATATTTATGTTTATAGTTTTCCACTTCTATAAATAATATCATACTCTATAAATAAGATTCCACAATTCACAAATATATCCACCCTTTTAAGAATATAAGAATCTGAATTACAGACGGGAAAGGACTAAGTCATGCAGATGTTGGGCAGAGATATAAAACCTACTATTCCCATATCCCAGTTCAGGGCTCATTAGCAATATCTTATGCAGGAGAGAAAAGGAAAAAAAAGTCAATTTTAGCCACTGAGAACACTCTGCACTATGAGATAGTCCCTTGAGTTCATTTCTGTATTTTTAATGACTTTTGAGAGACTCAAACCAACACTAGTCATGTAAAGTACAATTCAATGTAGTTTAAATGAAGTTTAAATTTTTTTAAAGTAATACTTAAAATTTTATTTCAGCTTATATGTACAATTTGTTTAAATTGCTGACATAAACCTATTTAATCCAAAAAAGAAATGTGAAAAATGTGAAGTACTTCTACCAAAGAAAGAACAAGTTGGTATAGTCTATCCAAAAGTCTTCCACTAGTCTCTTCAGAAGATCTAACTGTAGTTCAAGCACAGTTGGATGTCTTTATCCTTCAGGCTATAAGAGATTTTCAGATTTAAATTTTTTATTTATATTTTATTTTTTTAGTTGGTCGTAGGGCTTGAACTCTGGGCCTGCGGGCTGTTCCTGTGCTCTTCAGCTTGAGGCGAGCACTCTACCACTTGTGCCACTGTGCTATTTCCGATTTTCTAGTGGTTTATTGGAGATAAGAGTCTAACAGACTTTCCTGCCTGGGCTGGCTTTGAACAGCGATCCTCAGATCTCAGCCTCCTGAGTAGTTAGGATTACAGGCGTGAGCCACTGGCGAAGTTTAAATTTTTAAAAATACTCTTTCAACCTAAGAATTTTCAGATAAGCAGGAAAAACTGTAGTGAGGAGGAAATAACCACATATATTTCCATTTGCCCAACTACGACATTTACTTGTGATGAAATCAGTACTCTTGTAAACTGAAATTAGCATTAGGATGAAGAATGCATGGCAGAGCAAGAGCCAAAAGTAATTTTTGGAAAAAAAATTAATACATGTTTTATATTTAGTAAGACACTCCTATTAGATTTTACACCATAGTTTTTTACAGCTTACTAGTTAGAAAATTAATAAAAACAGTTATTGACAAAATATTCATTGACTGATTCCCAGATTCCTGGATACTAAATGTCATATAAATGAAGTTTACATTGATACAACTAGATATAGATTTCTGTAGAGAGAAATAATGAGTGTATAAGGTAACATCATACATGCAGAGCAAACTAAGCAAAGAACAAACATCTAAACAAAAGAAGAACCCAAAAGAGACTCTTTATTTAAAAGGAAAATATTTCATCCTGCTGTAGTGACATATTTGACCAACGCATCTGTTCAGTTTTCCTGAGGGTAATTATGAATGAGTTCAAAATTTAGCCACTTGTAGAAATATTTACCAACTGGTATAAATGCTATTTACAGTCATTCAATCTGCTCTAAACAAGTTATTGTCAGATTGTTGTTCATCATATCAAGAGCTTTGAAGCACCCAACTTATATACCCATTAATAAGTTTAGCAGTGATATATTAGGTTCTTAGCTTTGAGAACTGGTAAAAAAAAATCTCATGTTTCCAAAGCACTCTATGATCTGGATAGAGTTTGTTCTATCCCCAAAAATTCATGTTGTGGAGGCTTGGTACCCAAGATGGCAGTGTTGGGTGGAAAGGGGTACAGTCAATTGGGAAGTCCTTAGAATACTATGGAGGAAGGAACTAACTATGTAGAGAATAAAGAATTCTTGCCAAAGATTTAAGAACAATCCTGGGTACTGATTATTCCTTGGGGTTCCTGTTCTGAGGATCATATTTTCCTCTGTCATTGCTCTCTGCCATCAGGCGACACAACCAAGGGTTTGTGTCATGGTGTTGGACTATCAACCTTCAAAACTGTACCGAAATAGACATTTCATTTTTCACAAGGTGAACTTACCTCAGGCATTACCTCAGGTCAATAAGAGCATTGAAGAAAAAGACATTAAACTTTTGGGATTAATAAGCCCTTGGTCAACTCAGAAAGGGGAAAATTAGCTAAAGTTGTTAGGAAGTGACTGAAGTCTCTTCAGAGTCAAAGCAGGTAGGAAGATACAATGAATTGGAAGCCGTCAGAATGGTGCCTATCACAGAAATGTGAGGAAAAGATGATGAGGGAAAGATATTGGACCTGGAAGTTTTGGGTTTTCGAATGATCTATGAGAAACTATGGTCCCTAAAGACAAGGACAAGAGTAAAATTTCTTTGATGAGATCTCTTATACATTCTAATACATTGACTTCTGTCCTGATTTTATATCATGACCTTGCAGATCACATACATGACTATCCAGTTAACTCATTTAGTTATAAATTATTTTTTCAAACTAAGGAACCTTTGGATATTAACAAGGTGATTAGTGGCATGAACAGTTGGTGTTTACACTGTGTTAGTATATATCAATGCTAAAAATAATGTTAATAAAGTACTATACAAATGTACAGTATTGTGATCAGTGAGTTTAATATAAAATGGCATAAAGCAATTGGGCCGAAGATATTTAGCCTATATGTGATAGTGAAATTTGCTTTTCCCATCAAAGCACATCAGTTTCTATAAGTTACTGAATGATTAGCTAAAAACCTTTATTTTATAATAAAAATTCAGCGGGGTTAATGTGTACTGTGTTGCAGACATTGTGCTAGGCTATAGGGATACTGCAAAGTGTCACTCATAGTTCCTACACTTATTGAACTTAGAGTCTATTGAGAGAGAAACAAACACATAGAATGAAAATGTTTAAACCTTTAATGACAAAATATTTTTCCAGTTTAGGTCAGACTCAAAAGATATATGTATATTTTATATTATATGTGTGCATATATATGAGCAACTTATATGTATAAATTATATAGATTATATGTAAATAGCTATATAGGTACACTTATATATCTATCTATAAACACTTATTTCATGGTTAAAGAGATTATTATGTCATTGATGATACAAATATTGCATTACTTTGTCAAACTAGAACATACAAGACATGGTAGGGCATTTTGACCAAACCTTGACGAAGTTTTATTTTAAATAAGTATAGCACAAAAGATTTAGTTCCACTGAAAAAATGGCCTTCATTTTGGTTTTTCATCCATAGCACATTGCATTTCCCTTTCTGTACGTTTGGTAACTATGAAAAATCATTTTGAAATAGGCAAGAGTCTGGATCTGGATCCCAAGGTAGTCTGTTCTGCCTAGTCAGGTTCACGAAATAGCACAAATACCACCTCTTCTAGAAATAGGAACATCTGTGTAAAATAGTTTAAGATTCATAATTGATTTATATTTTTCCTATTTTCAGACTCCTTTGTTGATATGTTCTTATCAAGTCTTGATCTGATAACTTCAGTGTGAGTTGTATTTGGAGCATCTATATTATGACATTCATTTAGGACATTTCACATATTTTACCTTTAATTGTAGTTACAAATTTACCTATAATTGTAGTTACAAATTAACAGCTGACACTTTCATTAAACTGTACAGAATAATACTTGCTTTGATAATAGCCTCATCTCCATTGTCAGGTTGACAGAGCAATTACATAGTTATCAGTTGCCAAGGGTGACTTTTTCATTTTGCTACCAGATATTCTTTTTCAGCTACCCTAGCAACTAATGTTCAATCACATTTCAGCTATTTCATTGGAAATTATTATAGTAACTTGGAATTAGAGCATATTCCCATTGTATTCCCCAATGTGAACTAATAACAGATTCTGTGCTATTTAGAAAGTTTTAGAAGATAATGTTTTACATTGTGAATTTTTAAGATATTCTGTATGTAAACACAGTTGAGAGATCACTTATTTTTAGATATGCAAAATAACTTTTTAAAATTAAAGCTTCAATTTTTTGGGGGGGATCCAGTTATGGGGCCTGAACTCTGGGCTTGGGTGCTGTCCCTCAGCTCTTCAGCTCAAGGCAAGCCCTCTACCACTGAGCCACCTTCCCAGCCCCTAAAGCTTCAATTTTGATAAGATTCTGCACACACACACACACACACACACACACACACACACCTGTGCCCCTTGTTGGGGGAAAATATCTCCAATCAAGCAAGATATCCAGAAATATTCATTCATTTCATGAGGACAAATCCATCAATATATATCAGAAAACTGGACATATATGCAACTTTCATGTTTTGAAAGGCCTAAGGATGATATGTGGAAAAATATTTAGTATGTTGGTTAGTTCTAAATGTAATATGAATTATAGTTTTGTATTATTTCTTTAATTCTATGATCATCAATATAAGTACTCAAAACTTGATTCCCTAAAGAATAATTAAAAAATTAATTTATTCAACTGATATTCATTGAGTGCAATGTGACATGCACAATTTATGGCTTTGGGGAAAGAGTGATGAAATCTACATGTGCCTATACTTGAATTCTACTCCAGGGCGTGAATTGAAAAATATTCCTTGCTCTGATCTCAATTACCTGTGGCTATATTGCCTAATATAGAAGAGGATAATGTACTTTGATGTGGCAGTGTGGTTGCTGATCATCTGACTTCAAATTAGGGTGATTATCTTCGATTATGTGGCTAGGCCGAAGGGGCATATTTAAAAAAAATGGAAGCAGAAGAGATGTAGCCAGAAGACAAGACAAGGAAAGCAGGCATCAGAGCCAAAGGGAGAAAGAAAGACATTTGCAGATATTATTCTTATGGTTTTAAAAGTCATTATGGGGCATGGATTAAGAAATGCAGATGGAGCCTGACACCAGTGGTTCAAGGCTGCAATCCTAGCTACTTAGGAGGCTGATATCTGAGGATATCTGCCCAGGCAGAAAAGTCCCCATGAGACTCTTATCTCCAACTAACTACCCAAAAACTGGAAGTGGCACTGTGGTTCAAGTGGTAGAGTGCTGGTCTTGAAAACAAAGAGGTTCAGGGACAGTGCCCAGGCCCTGGGCTCAAGCCCACCACCACCACCACCACCCCCAACAACAACAACAAAGAAATGCAGGCAGATTCTTGAATCTGGAAAAAGCAAGAAATGAGTTATGCAGAGGAAATGCATTGAGGTCAAGATTTTGATGTTAGTCCAGTGATACTCATTTTAACTTTCTGACCTCCAGAGCTCTCAGCAATAAATTTGTTTTTAGACAAGTAAGTTTGTAGTAATTTTTCACTGTAGCAGTAGTATATTATCAATAGTGTCAAAGTAGAAGAAAGAGCCATAGAGAAAACAGTGTGATACGAACCCGCCTGATTTGTAGGCTACAAAGTTATAATGGAATCCCAAATCAAAGAATATGTAAATTGCTTTTAGAAGCTTTAAAAAGCAAGAAAATGAATTCTTCATTAAAGCTTAATAATAAATGCTAACTCCTTGGTTTTGGATAGGGAGACTCATTTTCTGTCTTTCAGATCTATAAGCTAATGACTCCACAAATGAGCAAATGAGCTACATTTTCTTAAACTAAATTAAGATCTTCTGTCAATAAGTCTTGAACTTAATTGTCTTTATCTTAATCATTATTTGTGGTGCTGCTACACATTCATTTCACTGCATCTTATAATTTAATTAATGGTATTGGTTTTCATCTGTCAATTTCTTAGAGCATAAAAATAGTTTCAGTTACAGTTATTTACTCCAAGAAATCTGGAGGTGTGTGTGTGCACGTATGTGCACATATGTGAATTTTTTCTTGAACATTTGTCTTAACTTTTCCTTTTAAAATATATGAGTTCAGTGTACTACAACATTGAATCATAAATACATTATTATTAATGTGATGGAAAATGGCAGAGTCTGCAGTCAGTGAGTCACAATTTTCCATAGCCAGGGAATATTGGAAAGCTGTTTCTCAAAGTTGATGTGGAATCTCGGGGGGTCTATATGGGAACTACCTTCTAAGGCAAATGCATCTCACCGGTGAAAGTGATGGAGGATGATTTCCAGATGTTGAAATGCTTGTTTTGGCAACTGCTACAGAAACTAAAATATGTTGCCAGAACAACCAAAAGGGATATGAAGCACTAAATATAAAAGGAATTAGGCACATGGAAAGGAAGACAAAAAGAATGCAGTGAGTATAGTAAAGGGGATCTAATTGATCCAAGACAGAAAGATTAGGCGTTCTTGTGAACTATATGTAGTGACAGCAGGTCTGTCCCTTGATTCTCAAGCTTGTTCCTATTATGATCTAAGTTATGCTTTCCTAGATCTTCTTTATAATCTATTCTGTAATTGTTGATGTAAATATGGTATGGGAAACTGCTGATAGAATTATCAAACATTATGAGATTAGTGAAATATGTAAATAGTATCAAGCAGAGTGTCTTCAACTCCTGAGTTCATTAGTTCCTACCATTTGAAATTTTTATTGAGATCCCTACTCAAAATAGTTTGATTTTCTTTTTATACTGGGCTGCCTTATGTAGCCAAGGCTGAACTCCAACTTGGAATCTTTGGACCTCAGCTTCTAAACAGCTGAGATTGCAGGCATGAGCTATCTTGCCTGTCAATACCCTATAAGAGGTTTACTAGGGTCAAATGAAAAAAAATATGTGATGTGCAATCTAAATTATTTATTTTTACCCCTTCCAAACATTCTCCAAGAGTTAATATTGTATTTTTGTCCAGTAAGAGAAAAACTATATTCTTACAACATATTAGAGATTTTAGACATTTTTAGCTAGATTGACTTTCCTTAAGGGTTTGGAATAAAATCACATAGACAAATATGTATATATATATATATATATATATATGTGTGTGTGTGTGTGTGTGTGTGTGTGTGTAGTTTCTTTTGACAGTTTTACATAAGTTGAAAAATATTAAAATAAAAAACTATAATTTGTTTCTTTTTACAAATAGGAGATAATAGTTATTCTTTTCCTCCCATATATTTTTCTATTGATTTTTTTTAAAGTATCCAATTAGTTGTTACCCCCAAATTAGTTAACTACTGATAAACAGTTCAAGGTAAAAGTAATTCTTAATTTCTCTTCACAACTTGGTAAGATATTTTACCATTTCTAAACCATTTTGATTCCCCATTTCTCCTTTACAATACTCTCCTTCTGATAATTTTTTATGAAACAGATATTTTTCTTGCTGTCTCTGGGGTTGATATGGGCCTGAAAAAGCCAGACATCTCTATAATGTTAATGTTTATATAGTTGGAATCTAAACCTTAATTCATGCTACAATTATTTTCCCAAGAGTGGAGCAACAGGAGCCTGGATAACAGGAAGAGATCCCTGTGAGAATCAACTCACTGCACACCTGGATGCATGATTCTGTTTGCAAGTGCAGATTTTGAATTCTGTATTTGTAATCAAGCTGCATTGTATCTTGGGTTTTCTTAGCTTACCACCGTAGCTATCCACTTTTTTAAAACTATAAATGTCTAAGCATCAGCAATCTAATTTAAAATAATTTAGAATTCTGATTTTTAGAAGTCATAGGGTTCTGACCTTAATTGGTACTGTACTTGGAGTGAAAACTTATATTCTTAATACTAGCTCTTTCATCTATTAATTGTATAATCTTGATTTTAAATCATGTGCATAAATCTCAAGATCAGTATTAAAATGTAAAAGATAAGAATAATTGGATCACCTGGTAGTGTGTGAGGATTGAATGAATTTATTTGTTGAACTCCTAGAGTAGATGATGCCCTTCTCAGGTCTACTTGAGAGTGGGAAAAATTCTCCTCATATTCTGTTGTCATTATTTGACCTTTTTCTCTTACTGACTCAAGAGTAGAGATTATGTACACTTATTTTAAAGCTCTAACAGAAACAAGGAAACACAACAAATTTTTTAATATAAATACTAGGTTCTCAGACTAAAAAAATGCAACTTGAAGTGAACTCCATAGTTTTCTGTATCTGATTTATGACATTTATTTGTCATATTTTGAGACAATGTTTTGCTTCATAGTCTAAGCTTGCCTACAACTCACCATTCTCCTTCCTCCATTTCCGACGTGCTAGGAATCTTCAGTTTAGACAATATTAAATTATTAGGGAGAATCAAATTAGAAAATGTATTCATGATTTTTATACTTAAAAGATAAGGAAAAGATACAGAGGAAAGTATTCTTATGGTCTTGCTTAGATTTAACTTATACACATTTTGATATCTTAATGTGGAAAGTGAATAAGCTAATGAAATGGAGTCTTGCAGAAGCAATAGCTTTATGTCAGAAAGATATTCCTTGCACTGGTGGCTCACACCTGTAATCCTAGCTACTCAAGAGGCTGAAATCTGAGGATCGCAGTTCAAAGTCAGAATGGGTAGCAAAGTGTGTGAGACTCTTATCTCCAGTTAACCACCAGAAAACCAGAAGTGGCACTGTGGTTTCAAGTGGTAGAGTGCTAGTTTTGAGCAAAAGAGCTCAGGGACAGCACCGAACCCTGGAGTTTAAGACCAGTGCCCTACAAAACAAAACAAAACAAAACAAATTTATTTTGCAGATTATGTAGACTAATTGTTTGCTATGCATTTATGTTTTCACTCATAGAGACAATAGAAAATATGAGCAAAAATCTAGTTATTTTCATTATTGATTTTCTTGACAAAATTTGCAATACTGATTATGTGTCATTCCTATGGAAACTATTTGTTTTCAGGTACATATTACATACTTTTGGACTAACTATAGCACTATTTGACATAGATTATTTTATCTCGAAGCAAATACATTTTGGAAGTTTGTCTAGGAGAGAATATGGTAATTTTGTTTGATTGGAAATGATGAAAGGATTAGCTAATACCACAGAAAATAAGAATAGAACCAGAGTAGTTATTAAAATGTTTTGAAGGAGTATCGTGTGGAAATGGAGATGGACAAATGAAGAAGTAGGGAAATTTATTTTTCTGAGAACTTCAAAAGTATGATTGTTTGTTAGAAAGTACAGGTGGGCAATTTTAGGTGACAGGTAATCATTATGTGTTCATTAATTTATATGAAGACTGCTCTACCTCATGTTCATACATAGAAACTTTAACAGGCCACGTGGAATTCTCTGTGAAAGATCTTTTTTTTAGCAGTTTCACCTAATTGAAAATGAATGGATCCTTCTTGAATTCTCCACCACTGGAAGTAGCTGGGAGAGCCTCTCTGGTCATATATGAATACTATAGAAGAAATGGAACCAAATAGTTTCTCCAACACATCTGACCTGTATACATGAATTTAGTGTTTTAGCAACCAAAGATAATTATCTATGTTCATTTCAGTACAAATGCCCAAGAAGAATAGAGATTCCAATGAATGGAAGGGTTTGTTGTATGCAGATAGCATTTCATCTTCCAAAGACTGTTATTTAAATGAAAGTATTTCAACTTAATTTAGACTGCTTTTCTTATACAATAAAAATTAGCTGGTAGTTCACAGAGATACAGGCATTTCACACTCCTATTTTAACATTGAGAATTTTAGAGGACTTACCTCTTAAAATAATCTTTTATATCAAAAAGAATATTAATTGACCGAATATGACATGGAATTCCTTCCTAATGCACTGTGCTGTGTCTCATAGGTTCTTCATATGGATATAAAAAAATAGAAGTTGTATTTATGCCCTGATAAATAACAATTAACATGAGATCCAATTGCTTCGTGTTCTAGATCATTCATCCAAGTGCTTTCTCTATATGATTTATTGCCTATTAAACTTTCTGAAAAGTACAGTTGTCACATAGGAAACAATTGCAACCTTTTAGTAGCTGAACAATAGCTTTCTTTCATTTGACTTTATTGTGGATTCTGAATCAGTTAGTTTAGTTCATGAAGGCATGTACATTGTTCAAAAATGCTTGCTAGAAAAGAGTGATGGCTATATTTCCGTATTGACTTCATACATAATTACATAAATCAAAGCAAGCTATTGCAACTGAGAATGCTCATAAAAATTTAAAGCTCTTGCATTGCCCTGAGCTTGAAATTACTTAGTCATATGTAACATATATCACTTTTGAAGTGTACAGTATAACTTCTTACTAAGTCTTTACAAACAATATTAATTAAAAGGTTCTTTTTAAAAAATAAACACTATTATGGAGCTTTTCTTTAGACCAATTTGGATAAGGAAAGGAATGCCAATGAGAAAGGTCATGTTTTCATTCCTAATGGTAGAAATTTCTAAGGCTGGGCTTTCGAATTGTCTTAGAACCATTAAATTGGTTCAGTGATAGAGTGCTTGCCTTGCATGCATGTTGCCCTGGGTTCGATTCCTCAGCACCACATAAGCAGAAAAAACCAGAAGTGATGCTATGGCTCAACTGGTAGACTTCTAGCCTTGAGCTAGCAGTGCCCAGGCTCAGAGTTCGGGCCCCACGAATGACAAAAAAAAAAAAAAGGGTAAATGTAGGATTTAGATATCACCTCACCGAAAAGATCAGCCATGTTTTAATGTATTGACAGTTTCTTTGTTGTTCAACTCTGAGTTGATAATTAATAATGTGCCAGATCATTGTTTTTCTTTATGTAAAGCCATAACAAGGTGTCTGAAAATGGAATTTGTAATATAATTTTAAATTTTCAGATTTTAATTCAATTTGGGTTCAAATATATATATATATATATATATATATATATATATATATATATATATGTGCTCGATGCTCTACCACTTGAGCCCCAGCACCACTTCTGGTTTTTTGAGTGGTTTATTGGAGATAAGAGTTTCATGGACTTCCCTCTCCAGGCTGGCTTTGAACTGCAATCCTCAGATATCAGCCTCCTGAGTAATTAGGATTACAAGCTTGAGCCACCAGCACCTGGCATGAAGTTATATTTTAAGTCTCATTAGATTCCTTCTAAATCTTGGTAGACTACACTCTTCTTGGCTTTCTTATTGTTCCAGGCTGTGGGCCTCCTGTCTTTTGCCTGTACTGACCCAGAGTCCTTACCACTCTTGGATTTGTACTTATTTTTCTGCACATTTCCACCTCAATGTATCTTTTTAACCTAAACTAATATGTGTGTATGTATGTATTTCATCTTCAAAAATATGTTGAATTTAAAAAACTAGCCTCTTTCTGGATTACAATTAAAGAGGATTAGTTCAATGGTTTTAAAAAAAATCACTGATATCATCTAAAATCAATCAATTTCTATGGATATAATTTTGTATGGAGCAATTATAGTTCTTGAAAGGGCAGTATTTGAACTTTTCTATCTAAAGAAACTAACTTTTGGAATGTAATAATTTTCTGACTCTAAACTAGGTTCCTATGTAAGTCAAAATATATTTCTAAATCTTATGGTAACTTATACTTAAGTAGTTTTGGCAGGATCTTTGTAGATATATATATATAGATAGATAGATAGATATAGCTATCTATCTATCTATCTATCTATCTATCTATCTATCTATCTATCTATCTATCTATCTATCTATCTCTCTATATATCTATATATATTTTAACCTGTCCAAATGCCCACTTGACAATGCTAGTCGTTTAGAGGCTGCTGTGTGAATTCTGTTAAGTACAACATTATTCTTTATTTTCTAACAGATTCCACAGTTTGCCTGTGGAAATAAGTTTTAGACTTTTGGCACCTTTACTAGATTAGGTGTTTATGAGGGGGTTCATGTTGAGAATTTGTCTTTTCTGGCTTGGTTAATTTTTTTCCCCACAGTTCACATATCTTGGTCCATTGTTCAGCCTCTTCCCCTAAACTTATGTGTACTTGCTTGTGGTGATTTTAGGTATGTATCACATCAGGTTTTCTAATAAGTGAAACCATGTGTCTTGAGCCATTTGTCTAGCACTTGTGTAATGTATACTTCAAAAGAAAGCTTACAGTTTAAGCATTGAAAGCATCATGTGGATATATCAAAACAGGAAAGAACTAACCATTCTTTGAAAATCTTCCAAATACACATTTTATATTTAGGGTTCTTTGGATCCTGTGGTCAGATTCCATCTTCTCTTTGACATTTTAAAGGAACATCTTATTATTGGCTCTAAAATTCTTTGTAAAATAGTTTTACAAGTAGTTTTCTGGTCTGCCCAATTTCTAGTTTTATCTGATCTGTCACATTTTGGAAACTTTTATTTTTTTCCATTCATTTGGCAAGCTTTTCATTTTATGATTATTTCTATCCATGAAAGCAGCTTTTACAGTAAAAGTTTGCTGTGAAAGTATTTTTTTTGCACTCTAGCTAGTTTTTATGATTATGGAAAAAAATATACCTTGGACTTCTAATGGTGCATTTTAAAAGGGACTCCAGATCTTTTGTGGCTTATGGTATTTTATTTTAAACCATTCCTTTTTACTTTTTAAAAACAATGGCTACGTTTTCTTACTAGTAAAATTAAATTATTTTATATGACATTCCTTCTTTCTACAAATGGTGGGTCTAATTGCTGCAAATAATGAACACATAGAAATGGGCACCCATGATGTAGGCTGCATCAATTTCTATTCAAATCTTTCTAGACTCTAAAAATCCAGTTTAAGCAAACATGTCTTTGTAGTCTTCTTACACTTGAATGTGTGTCTGTCAATAAGATGTTAATGAAGCCACATGATTTCAGTTTCTTAATTGTTGTTCACTATTCAAATTAATTTGCTTTAAATAGTTCCCTGTAGCACATAGAATGAGGTTCATACTATTCAATTCTGTCATGTTTTGATTCTAAATTACCTTATTTTTCTTTGTTCCCCACAGAGCTGCTTCTTTTAGTTGTTTCTTACAGTGTAATCTTTCACAAATTATATTTTTTCATACAGTTGTAGCATCTCTTAGATCTTTCTGCAGCACACTTCTTAAGTGTTTGTCCGTTCATTGTCAAAAGATGTTTTCACTGGCACCAAGATGCGGGCAATAGTCCATTCTTTAGTTAAAGTACATATTATTTTCCCTAAGTTCATGGTTCTTTGGCCTTATATGAAATTATACCAGGCTGCTCTGTGTGAATCCAGATGCCAATGTTATTACCTCATTCAATAAGACCACTCATGCCAAGTCTTAGGGAATTTAATAGTTTAAACGTAGATTTCAAATGGTAAGGAAGGGTCATGGTATTAAGGAATAAGTTTAAATTTCTTTAATTCTCTTTCCCTTTCCTTCCCTTAATATCCTTTTCTCTCTCCATTTCTCTCCATCTCAAAGGAAATACATTTTTTCCTTATCTCAAGTATTTCCGTAGTCTAATCTTATATTTTATACATGCTTTCTTGTAAACAATATTCTAATCTGACTTTGTTTCCTGTATATACTCCTATTCCTGCCCATAACCATCCATTATTTAACTTACTCTTTGGTGTTGTCTCTATTAATCTATAAAGTTTCAAAAAGAGAGAAAATGTCTTCTTTTACTTTCTGGTCTATGGAGTTGTGTAGCATTTGGACATAAGTATATATCACAGTAGTAGATATTCAACAGACCAAAGACTTTGTGTGAATGAATCTTAATTTTCAGATTAGTTGAATTATTTTTTTTGAGCTAAAGCCTACATATTACCATTAAAGTAAAAAACTACAATCAGTACTGCCTTTAACCCATGTGAAAACATAAGCCTGGCTTCTGAACCTTTTGGGTTTGATTAAGATTTAAAAGTTAAACATGCTCAAGTGATATTATATATATATATATAATAATACATATATACATATACATATATATATGTGGAGAGAGAGAATTTTTCATGTTATTTTATAAATTTACCAAGCTTTGGATTGGATTTTATATTTGCAGTTTTATATTATGACTGAATTAAACCATCATACATCATGTCCTTTCTCACTTAAAAAGAGCCTATAAAGGCTAAAGAAGCCTTTATGAGATCATGCAAATACTTATAACCTCCACTGTTACATACATTTAGTGACTGAGAATGGAACTTACAATGCTCTGAGGACATTTGTTGTTACAGACAAGATATATTTAGCATTTCATGAGGTCCCAAACTCAAAGAAGAGCTAGTTTAAGAAAGGCCATTGTAATAATAGAAAAACAGTTGCTAATATATTCCAAAAGATGATGAAATATCTTACCTTATTACTTTGGCAGTGCTGAGTTCCTTTTCTGTAGAATATAATTTCCCTTTTAAAAGATATGAGGCATCTGTTCCTACTCAAAACCAAATGGAGAATGCCACAACATTAGATGAGCATGTGGAGCCTGTGTATGGCTCAAATTCTATCTTTTGCTTAGGATATTCTACTTACACAGAGTTGTTATTATATTGGGGTTTCATTTGCTAGAATCATAAGTACCTGCCTTCTTTCCAAATTCATTCTGATTAAAAATTATGGTACAAACAATACAGAGGATTTTATTGCTAAATTATTTGAAAATTTAAAAATATATAACACATATATAGTATACATACATATACATGTACATTTTATCTTTGTATTATGCTGTTACAAAAATATATTGTACCTTTATTCTTAAGAAACTACAGTATACCATTATTAAAATCACAGTCCAATCCTCTAAATCAAAGTTTATAGTGATAAACTAAATTAAAGTCTACAGTGAGAAAGGACAACTTATTTGTCTATCTTTTCCATTGAGAAGAGTCTTAGTCAAAAATAAAACTTTTGCTTTTCTAACTAGGTATAATTAAAACTCCCTAGTGTATACTTACTTACTGATATTGGGATTCTTATTATATATCAAAATATATTTTTTCTTTCTTTTCTGCTTTGATTTCTTGAATTGTTAGGAAAGCTCTCAAGTACTTTGAGCACCCACACCCCTATTCATAGCCATCTGGTGTGCAGATGATAAAGAGAGCGTTAAGTCGTTTCCTTGCTCCCTAAAGGCCTGGAGAACAGATTGGTCTTAAAATTCGATGTTAGTGATCCCTAACAAATTAATCTTCATTATTCTGTCAAATTTTCAGGAATTCAGATCTTCAGTTATTTCTTCTTCAAAGAATGAACACAAAATATGCCCTGGTACACTACTTGTAAGAGGTTTTCCATGCTGCTATAATGCCTTCATTTTTTCCTTCTGGCTTGTTCATATCAGTTTCTCTGTTCTGTTAATCTCATCCATATGAATTGCTTTCATTATCTAGAGTACATGCTTCACACCGTATCAGTGTACAAATTGTTTAAACATTTCCCATGTACACTTGGTTCTAAAGTTGCAGTGGAAGGTTGGCCATAACAGATTTCTTTCTCTTTGGTTTTGTAGTCCCAACATAAGGGGCACAATGACTGTTCTTGTGGTAGTTGTTGAATGAATAGTACATTAATTTTGTTACAGAAGCATTGTTCTAAAAATAAATGTAGGAATAACTATATTAAGATGATAATATGTTAGGAAAAACCTACAATGGGACACATGAACCTCAATAACAAGACAGAACTTTAGGAAACAGTACTACCTTGGATGACCTTAGATTCATGGACAGGCAGAATTCTTGGGGAAAAAGAAAGGCATCCTCTCCTCAAATATTAAAGCCCCAAGCTAAGGCTTACAGCATGACAAAATGAAAACTTGGATTAAATGTGAGCTCCATCTAAACCTTCAGAAGAAGCTTTTGAGAAATATAAAAGCTGCAAACACCATATACTGCAGCCTTCAAATAGTAATACAGACAGTGCATGTAAGGGAAGCTTAGTGTTTCAGGAGCTGGGTAATATCTCACAGTCTGTATGGCATGATGCTAGAGACTAAAAACCAGGAATACTGTTGTCACACATTGGGGATAACATGTGAGTAGATGTGGATGATGTTAACAAAGATTCTGAATTGGTACAAGGAGACAATCTAAAAAAAGAACAAATAGAGCCCAGTGCCAGTAGCTTATGCTTGGAAACCTAGCTATCCAGGAGGATGAGATCTGGGATCACAATTCGAAGACAACCTGGGCAGGAAAGTCCCTAAGACTCTTATCTACACTTAAACATCAAAAAGATTGAAGTGAAGCTATAGCTCAAATGGTAGAGAGCTAACCTTGAGCATAAAAGCTCAGGGACAGTGTGTGGGCTGTGAGTTCAAGCTCCAGAACACACACACACACTCTTTCTCTCTTACACACACACACACACACACACACACTTCAAATAGAAAAATGGAATGGGCAAGTAGATAAAGGAATGGTAGTCAATGCTTGTAAAGTGTAAATAACAACCAGGATGAAGTGAATGGCACAGTCCTGAAGACAAAGATGAATTGTTGTTGGGACAAAATGCATTTGAGAGCAATTGCTGAGGTTTGAGAAAGGAGATGGTTGAATTGCCACTTAAGAAGCCAGTTTTAGTAGCTAAATTTAAAATAGATTACATGGCAGTAATTGTAAAAAGAAATCTGAATTCCTGTGGTAATAAAAGCAAAAACTAGGAGAAATGAAGGAAAAAATATGTTGAGAAATTCCTGCTTGACTCTTGGTGGTCATAAAATATGGGGAAGTCTGTTCTGGAAGATGAATGGGAAAAAGTAATGCTATAGATTTCTATTCTTTCATGGATTATCAATAATGTAATTATTACTAACCAACAGTTGATACTACCATTTATTGAATGCCTAATAACTGCACTCCATTATTAAGCCTATGCACAATACCTTCATATAAATTAAGCGAGTAATCTTAAAACATTTTCTCAATATTGGTTTAAAATATTAGTTTCAAAGGGTTATTTGATCTCTTCAATTTGTAACATACTCCTTTCTATGGCATAAGTGAATTTTAAACTTAAACCATTCTGAATTTTTACAGTTCTGGAAGTATCTCATACAATAGTGGTATTTGAAATCATTTCAGGCAGAATATGTTTTATGTTTGTGGGAATAATTTTGTATTTATATCAGGAAAACTTATACAGCTTATCAATTATGAGTTGATTTAGCACTGAGACTAAACAATAGAATCAATTTAAGTGGATTTTTTAAAAAGTGCACATAATACAATGTCATATTGATGAATATAAAAATTCATCAATTTTTTTCAGTTATTTGACTACAGTGTTGGAAATAAAATCTATAGCATATGTAGATATAAAAGCTAAACGTTTGTCATAAAAAGAAAACAAAATGGTGATATTTTAGAAGTTTAAGTATATCTACTTTGATGGGTAAACTTTCAAACTAGAAAATATTTTAGTATTTTAAGGAATGTTTGTTTAAAATCATTTTTAGGCATAAAAGTAAACATGTAGTTTTAACTTGAATATTTCATCTTAGCTTATATTTACTAAGATGATAGCTTCACAAGCTTAAAGTGTTTACAACTAACAAATAATTATTTCCCATATTTATTGTTAGTATTAAATAATTATGTCTCATATTTACTGTTAGTATTAATGGAAGAGATTCCAGAAAAGAGTTTAATAATACCTGAGATGGTCAGAGAAACTCACTATAAGATGGAGAATATAGGAGGCTAAGGATGAATCTTATTGAAGTAGATGAAGGGTCAATCCAATTAAAATGCTGTATATGCGTGTGTGAAAGGGATGGGGAGGAAAAAAATCAGAGAATGAAGCAGATAAATACAGTCAAAATATACCTGTATGTAAATATAATAATGAAACTTATTTTTTTATTGTGAAAATACCATACAGAGGGGTTACAATTACATGGGCAAGATAATGAATACATTTCTTATCAAGCATTGTTGCCTCCTCCTTTGATGAAACTTATTTTCTTAATTTATTTCTCTGCTGCTGTAAATGAATTTCTTTTGCCTAAAAACACACAGTAGGGACTAACTTCTCTCTGTCCTTTTTTTATATGTTTAAACTGTAAAAATAGTGTGCAGAGGGGTTACAGGAGTAAGGTAATGAGTACATTTCCTATGGAGCATTGTTACCTCATCCTTTGTTTTTCCCCCTATATCCCTTCCCTCCCCACTTCCCCAACTCCTCTCTATTCCCTCTGCCAAAGTTGTAAAGTTTGTTTTCAACATAGTGTCTTGTACATCTCATTCTTTCAATGGGTCAACCTGTATCCTTATTTCAGCATTTTGTTATTTCCCTTCCCCTCCCCAAATTAGAAAAATATATATACAAGATGCAGGGCACTGGCATCAAATACAGTGAGAACAGGTTATACTGTGGGGGAGGAACATACAAAAGAAACAAGAAAATCACATAATACATTTTAAATACATTAAAAAGAAGAGCAAGCAAGAAAAAAACCACTTGTGTCTCTATCTTGGGGTTCAATTCACTTAACATTATCTTATATGGTCATATGTACATAGCTTTTGACCTTTCCTGCTTGTTCTAGACATATATTAGTTATTGCAAATAAGGGAAACCATGGGACCTATGTTTCTTTGGGCCTGCCTTACTTCACTTAATATAATTTTTCCAAGTCTTTCCAATTGCTACTATCTATCTATCTATCTATCTATCTATCTATCTATCTATCTATCTATCTATCTATCTATCTATCTATCTATCTATCTATCTATCTATCTCACATTTTCTTGATCCATTCATTTACTGAGGGGCATCTGGGTTGGTTCCAAAGCTTAGCTATGGTAAACAATGTTGTGATAAACATAGTTGTGTTTAGTGTAGCCTTGTTTGTGATCATTTGGGTAAATGCCCAAAAGTGGGATTGCTGGGTCATAGAGGAGCTCTATGTGGAGTCTTATGAGGATCCTCCATACTGCTTTCCAAAGTGGCTGAACAAGTATACACTCCCACCAACAATGCAGTAGGGTTCCCTTTTGGCCACATCCCCTCCAGCATCTGTTGTTATTAGTTTTCTTGATTACAGCCATTCTAACTGGGGTGCTGTGGAATCTCAGCGTTTTGATTTACATTTCTTTCATGGCTAGAGAAGTTGAGCATTTCTTCATGTATCTATTGGCCATTCCTATTTCCTCATCAGAGAAGTTTCTCTTTAAGTCTTTAGCCACATATTTATCAGGCAGTTGTTTCTTTGAGGATTTGTTGTTTGGGGAGTTAATTTTTTTGAGTTCTAAGAATATTTTGGTTATGAGACCCTTGTCCGTTGTATGGCTAGTGAAGATCTTCTCCCAATCTGTGGGCTTTCTATTGCTAGCTATGTCCTTTGCTATATAGAAGCTCTGCAGTTTCATGCAATCCCATTTGTTCAACCTTTCTTTAATTTTGTTGTGTTTCTGGGTCTTTATTAAGAAAAATTTGGCCTGTGCACCCTAGAATTTCTCTTATTCTTCCTATAATGTTTTCAGGGGTCTGCTTTGACTTCAAGGTCTTTGATCCATTTGGAGTTGATTCTGGTGAGGGTGATATATGGGGATCTAGCTTTAGTTTTGTACAGGTGTTAAAGCAATTTTGCCAGCACCATTTACTGAAGAGGCTATAGGTCTGTGGGTGCATTTCTAAGTCTTCAGTTCTATTCCATTGGTCCTCAGGTCTGTTCTTGTGCCAGCAACAAGCTGTTTTGATGACTATGTCTTCGTAGTAGAGTTTGAAATTTGGTATTGATATTCCTCCAGCATTGTTCGTTCTGATAAGGATTGTTTTTGCTATTTGGGGTCTTTTATTATTCCATATGAATTTTGGGGTTGCTTCTTCTATTAATAATGAAGCTTATTGAGGTTGGTTTAGGAAGGAGAAGAGAGAATGAAGAAGAGTGACATAGAGAAATGTGATCTAGGTAAATTGTATATATGGACACATTGAAGTGAAATTCTTGTGTAAAACTAATAATTTATACTAATAAAATATGTGAAGAAGAAATCTCCGCATAAAATTATAAGTATACAGAGAGCTTAGCAAGCAAGCAAACAAACAGCACTGGGCTCTAGTGGATCACACCATTAATCTCAGGAAATTGAGACTGGAGGATTGTGATTCAAGTCTAGTCTAGAAAAAAGTCTGCTAGGCTCAATAGCTATGGGCATATGATCATGTAAAATGATGTTTATTAAGATGAACTCCAGGAAATGGAAACAAGAGGTATTTTTGTTATTTTAATTTTTTTCCTCCTTTGTCACTATTTTTGAGTTTTGTACCTTTTATCTTGTATGAAGGTTTATCTGTTTGGGGAAGAGATAGGGAAGCACAGACATGGTAGGACAAAGGGTGAACAAATGCAGCTGTAATACTCACTAGACACTATGTTGAAATAAACTATATAACTTGTGAGGTAGAGGGGTCAGGAGGGAAAACCTGGGAGAAATGAGGGAAGAGGTGACACTGTTCAAAAAGAAATGTACTCATTACCTGACTTACTAATCTGTAACCCATCTGTACATCACCTTTACAATAAAAATTTAAAAAGTGTAACTTTTGGCAGTATTGCCATTTTCATGATGTTAATGCTCCCAATTCAGTAGCATGATAGGTTTTCCACTTCCTTAAGTCTGTTTTAATTTTTTAAATTTTCATCATAGAATTCCATCACATCTTTGGTTAACTTAAATCCTAGCTTTTTTTTTTTGAGGGGGTGGCTATTACAAAAGGAGTTGCTTTCCTGATTTCAGCCTTGCTCTTCTCATTGTTGGAATACAGAAAAGCTATTGATTTTTGTTGAGTTAATTTTATACCTTGCTACTTTGCCAAAGTTTCAGATAAGGTCAGGTAACTTGGGAGAGGAATCTATGGGGATCTTTAAATACAGAATCATGTCATCTGCAAAAAGGGAGAGTTTTACTTCTTTTTTCCCTAATTGGATCCCTTTTATGTTTGTCCCTTACCTGGTTGCTCTGGGTAGGAATTCCAATACTATGTGGAAGAGGAGTGAAGAAAGTGGGCATCCTTGTCTCATTCTGTACTGTTGATTGGAATGTAAACTTGTTCAACCACTCTGGAAAGCAGTATGGAAAAAGACTGAACATAGAGCTTCCCTATGACCCAGCAATCCTGCTCCTGGACATTTCTCCACATGATCACAAACAAGGCCACTCTAAAGTTACCAGCACAGCCATGTTCATTGAAGTATCATGTACCATAGCAAAAATATGGAATCAACACAGATGCCCCTCAGTAAATGAATGAACTCCACCAAATGAAAACAAGAGGGTTTTTAATGTACTGTTTGCAGTTATTTCCTTTTTATTTCCCCACTCCTTCACCTTTGTTTTATTCCCGATTGTCACTATTTTTTTCTATTTCTGAACCCTTTTTCTTATGTATAACTTCATCTGATTTGGGAAAAGGA
The DNA here is from genome assembly GCF_000151885.1 of Dipodomys ordii. NCBI lineage: Eukaryota > Metazoa > Chordata > Mammalia > Rodentia > Heteromyidae > Dipodomys > Dipodomys ordii. The sequence goes on along the minus strand of NW_012267221.1, from coordinate 35,813,545 downwards.
AGAGGAATCACAGTTAAGGTGAGACAAAGGGTGAACCATTGCAACAGTACTACTCATTAGACACTATGTTGGAAATGAACTTTACAACCTGTGGGGAAGGGAGCTGGTGGGGGGAGTGGAAGAAAATGAGGGAGGTGGGTAACACTGTTAAAAAAAGAAAAGTATTCATTACCTTTCTTGTGTAACTCTAACCCCTCTGTATATCACAATAACATTTAAAATAATTTTTTTTAAAAAACATGCATACAAAATATAATTGAAAAAGAAGTTTGCTAGACTTCCTCTGTAAAATGATCAGGGATTACAGCTCATGCCTGTAATCCTCCTCAGTAGGAGGCTGAGATCTGAGGATCACTCAAAGCCAGTCCAGGCAGAAAAGTCCATGAGACGCTTATCTCCAATTAACCACCAGAAAACCGAAAGTGGTGCAATGGCTCAAGCAGTAGAGCGCTTGCTTGAGCTGAAGAGTGGCAGGGATAGCGCCCCAGCCCAGAGTTCAAGCCCCATGATCGACCGAAAAAAAAATGTCCAGTGAAATGTTAGGCTAGATCCATGGATCAAGTGGTAGAGAGCCATCCAAGAAAGCTCAATTCTTATGTTCAAACCCTAGTGCCTCAAAAATAAAGATAGTAGCTATAAAACAACCACCTATGAAACAGCACAGTATTTTTTTTTCTTAGGGTGAGCTCAACTTTAGCTCTTTGGTCCTACAGATAAACTTCATTATGAAAATAAGTGAAACATTGGGTTACAGATGATATAAGCATTAGATTTTATCTCTGACCCAAGTAACAGTTTACTACAGGTCGAATATATTTGAAGAATCCAGTGGAAATTTAGCAGTCGATTTTTTTTTTTGTAGCAATGGTAAATTCAAGAACTGGGGAGAAAGTTGGGAGATGGAGAATGTGCCAATGTTAAAGCTTACATTCACCATATGACCCCTGTGTCTACATATATTACTGGGTGAGAAGAAATTTTTAGTCAGAGAACTGACTAATTTATCACAGTCAAATAGGTACTTCACTGTATATCAACAACACAGTTCTAGGTATAAGAAGAATAAATTCTTCTTTGGTTCTATAGAATAATTTTGAAAATTGGCTCCACTAATTTGATGAAATCATTTTGCCTCTGGGAATGCTAAACTTTTATTTATAAAATAGGAAAATAATTTCTGCCTCACATATTCATAAGAATTTACCAGATAACATCTGAGAACTCCCTTATACAGTTAAACACCTCAGGAATGGTCCTTATTCTGATGACCCTAGAAGTCAGGCAAAGAATATATTTCCTTTGGATAATGTCACTCACTGATTATTTTAAAACTATTTTTAAGTACCAAATGGACACAGTATAATATTTACACCATTTTCAAATAGAACATTTGAATTCAAATAAATTTACACAGGGTATTTCTATATGCAGTTTGTAGTGGTTTTTCATGAAATTAATCTCATTTATATTGAGTTAAGAATTGTTAGACATAATTTTTAATTGAAAGAACTGAGGCTTAGAAAGATAAATTACTTAACAAAAAGTCTCCCTGACAGTATTTACTAGGGCTGAGTCATCTGGTGCCAAAAACCTTTTATTTCCTAGTATATATTAAAATTTTTTCAATGAGAACTGACACAATACAAAATTAATAGGGGAGGAAGTAAAGAGCGACACCTTTAAAGAAAGTAAGTTGGAAAGTTAAAATGCTGGCCATAGCATTATACATTGTGAGCAACATAAACTTCCCTTTTTCTCTTTCTTGTATATATGTTTACAGACAGCACATCATATTTGCATAAGCATGCTGCACTTTTTTTTTTCCGGTTCTGGGGCTTGAACTCAGGGCCTACCCTCTGTTCCTGAGCCTCTCTGTGCTCAAAGATTATGCTCTACCACTTGAGCCACATCATCACTTCTGGTTTTCTCTATTTATGTGGTAGTGAGGAATTGGACCCAGGGCTTCATGCATGAGAGGCAAGCACTCTACCACTAAGCTATGTCCCCAACCAAGAATGCTGTGTTCTTTAGTTTGTTGAAGCATAGTGAAATCTCTATGTTCAGTGTTCTGTACTATAAACAAATCTTTTTTTTTCATAATAAATTGCCAAATATTCATTCAGGCCTAAAATGTGTTAACCTTCAGAAAAGTTCTGTAATCTGTTTTAAGATAAAGGAAAAACTCAATGCCGATGTCTCCAGGAAAATGCTCTGGAGTGGGAATCTCAGTACTCTGTTCATCCCTGCCACCTTGACCATGTTCTTTGTATTGAAAAGTTCTGAGAACTTTTTTTCCTGTTCTTTGGGGTATTTAGTCAGTTATTTGGAGATTATTTTGTGAATAATCAATTTTTAAACTTCTCCCTTATTTATATTTTTGCTTTTTCTAAGAAGGCAGTTTTTGAGTTGTTAAAATAATTGCGCTATGTTATAAGATCCTCTGTTCTTAAAATAATTGATCTATTTAAAAATTTTTGCATTTATAGAAAAATTATAAAAATTAGCTCCCCAATACTTCAGAGCCTCTTTTTACTATCTTATATTGATAAGGAATGAAACAGTGTTGAGACCCTACAGTTAAAGCCCATAGTTCATTCTAATTTCCTTGGTTTTTATCTAGAGACCTATTTCTGTTCCAGGAGGTAATCTGTAATACCTTACTGTGTTTATATGGCATGTCTGCTTTGGCTCCTCTTTGTAGTAGCATGTTCTTAAACTTTTCCTGTATTTTATGAACATCACAGTTTTGAAGATCTGTGTCCAAGTTTTTTAGAATGTCTCTCAGTGAAGATGAGCTTTAAAAAAATATCGGGGTGGGAAGGTGGCTCAGTGGTAGAGTGCCTGCCTGCCTTGCATGCCTGAGGCCCTGGGTTCGATTCCTCAGCACCACATGAGCAGAAAAAGCCAGAAGTTGTGCCATGGCTCAAGTGGTAGAGAGCTAGCCTTGATCTGAAGAACTGAGGGGACAGCACCTAGGCCAGAGTTCAGGCCCCACGACCGACAAAAATAAATAAATAAATAGATAGATAGATAGATTGACATGGGTGTTGTGGGTGTTATGGAAGACCTTAGAGTTAAATCACCATTTATTATCATTTACTATTAGTAATACTAAACCTGATCATTTGGCAATTGTGGTATCTGTAAGGATCTTCACTGAAATTTATTTCTATTTTTTGCTTATTTTGTACTCTCGGAGTAAAATTTGCTATGTACTCCATATTTAAAGAGTGGGAAATTATCTTCTATCTTCTTGAGGCTGGATTGTATGCATAAATTATTTATATAGAAGATGTATATCATGATGGATCTACAGATTTTTAATTCTTTTGATTATAAATGCAACACTACTTTATTTCATTGATGGAGTTGTTCATGTCTACTCTTGAAAGTTGTTCATGTCTATTCTTTGAATTGTTGCCTGTGTCCCTTGACCTCTAAATTCTTGTGAAGGATCATCATATTTGTCCAAAGGGTACTGCCTGTTTTATTGCTGAATGGCATTAGAGACCACTATCTAGGACTGTCAGAGCAAGAAAGCATATGAATGTGTACAAATAGGCATATAGTTGTCTATGAATACTTGAATGATTTATTAATTTGTTACTACTGGAGAAGTAGGTACAGTAGATGAACTTTGGATTTTAGGGCATTTCTTCACAAGAAATTAAATTAAAATATATTAATGGCTAGGATAAGGGCACAGTTAGACAGAGTTTGGAATTAATACCTTGAAAATATACATTTATATGGTCAGGCTTTAATCCCAGTTACTTAGAAGAATGAGGTTTGTGAATCATAATTTGGAGCTAACTCAGGAAGACAAAAATCCATGAGATTCTTATCTCCAATGAACTTGAAAAAAAGGTCCAAAATGTATACATGATTTGACTCATTTGACTCAAGTGATCAAATATCAGTCTTGAGGGGGAAAAGCCAACAAGAGCACAAAGTCCTAAGTTCAAGTCCCAGCACTACTTACACACACACACACACACACACACACACACACACACACCACTCTCACAGCCTGAAGTCCCTATGTGAAGTCTTTAGGCTCACAATTAGGCCTTCAAATATATTTTGTTTGGCTAACAGAATATTTTGGAAACTATTTCAATTACATTACTAACATGAAAAACTTAAGAGAAGTCAAATACAAATATTGATTTATCAATTCTGTTTAATATTCGCGATCCAAGAAATTCTGAGTCTATGCTATTAAGAACCAATTTCTTTTCCCTCTATGGTGAGGCAAACCTGAGCAAGTATTGCACAAGCTCCATTTCTCCATTCGTTCTACTCTTCGTTAGCTAGGCTTCACTGGTCCTGGATCTTGGAAGCCGACTGAATGAGGTTCCATTCTGCACAGGCTATTATTTTGACTCTCGTAGGGAAGAAAAGAAAATATTTCTTGAGTCCATGGTTAACAAAGTTGGAAAATTAGAGGAACCATTTTTACTGTGTAAGTGAAAATTTCCCCTATTTATTTTAATACAGAAAGTATGACGGTACCAAAATAATACTAGTGTATATTCCAGTGAAAAATAAACTCATCCACTAAATGTGTACTTCCTAAACCTGGCTCTCCAATGGTGACCATAATTCCACCTTCCTGTTATTTCTACCAGTGACTTCCATTAGGTAATATGAACCCACATAAAATTTGGATTTTGATGTGGCCTTGGGGAATATGCTACTACTATATGAAGATACCTGTCATGTAAAAATAGTATTTTGTTTTTTCAAACAAAGTTTAGATATCCTGAACCACCCTGTCTCATGTAAAATGTGAACAATAAATAACTAAAAATCTAAAACCAATATTCTATTGTATTTTTAAAGCACTCTGGTGTTTTAAATGATCATTCTTTTTAGTTTTGCTTAAAAGAGGTATAAATGAATAACAAATTTATTGATTGCAATTTGAAATGGAAAATAGAAATAGAAAGGTAACAAGATTACTTATAACTTGTGTTGAAGATAAGCTATGAAGGCATGCAGGAACTAGTGAAATTACTAATAGAGGATTAGTGGTTGGGGGATTACTTTTTGTGTCTTAAAACTGATTATAGCAGCCATATTCACTTTTTATGCTATCCTTAAGAGGTGTACTTGGAATTTGATCCAAACATTTGCATTTGCTCTTGGTTTTGTGTTTGGTAATACTAAAATGTCATAAAGATGTTTTTATTGTGTATTTTTTACTTTAATCATTAAGTGTGAATTTGCTTTATCAGAAACTGTTAAAAATGTAGTTCTTTAATACAGCATAGCAAAGTGGAAGTTTATGTCTATGTTGTTAACCGCTTTAGAGGCCCTAGCTCAGAAAGAGATACCTGAAAACAAAAGTTCTCTAGTCTTCAGGGTGTTCCCAAAGTCTATTTCTTGTATGAAGCATAATTTGTGAACTTTGCTGATTGTGTTACCACCCTTTGACTGAAGACTTGGTCTCTCTACTTCCCACTTCTTCTTTTTCTTCTCCTTTGTACTTAGGCTGGAGCCAACTTAGTTTACACTGGGCCACTATTGCCATTGTTGCTATACAGTCTATTTCCATCTCTCTGATTCAGTCTCTTTTAGAGTCTCAGGAAATTTGGTCTTCCCTTTTTCTATTTTACTGTGTATACAAAGCAGTAAATACTCCAAATCCATACCATCACTTTCAACAAAGCTAAATATTCCACTATTAGACAATGTTCTGGATTTCTGTGATTGGAGGAAGCAATATATTTTGGAATTCTTTTACTTTGCCTATGTAGAATACTCAACATGAAACAGTACAAACTCCACACTGCTGTTCAAATAAGTACCATCTTTTGCTTCTTTATCCCTACTTAAATATATCAGTGTATTGCTTTTAAAACATTTATCAAGGGATTCATAGTCAGCTAACAATTAATATTCTTTTATTGATTTTGACAGTTCAGATGTATAGTTAAAATCATATGTTCCTACATATTTTGTTCATTCAAATTTACTCATTTTTTTCAATCTTATAATTATTTTCTGAAAATGTTAAAACATATTGATTAAGTGAAAGTACAATAAATTGTTTTTTAAAAAAAAGTTTTTAGGTATTGGGGGCATGTGCCTGTAATCCTAGCTACTCAGGAGGTTGAAATCTGAGGATCATGGTTCAAAGGCAGCCAAGACAGGAAATTCTGTGAGACTCTTATCTCCAATTAACCACCAGAAAACCAGAAGTGGCTCTGTGGCTCAAGTGGTAGAGCACTAGCCTTAAGCTGAAGAGCTTGAGGATAGCACCCAGGCCCAGAGTTCAAGCCCCACAACCAACAATAAATAAATAAATAAGTCAGCAAATGAATAAATAAATAAAAGAAAGCTGAGATCTGAGGATTGTGGTTCAAAGCCAACCTAGGTAGGAAAGTCCCTGAGACTCATTTCCAATTAACCATCAAAAACTTAGAAATGGAGTTGTGGCTCAAGTAGTAGAGCAAAAAAGCTGAACTATAGTACCTAGGCCCTGAGTTCAAGCCTGCGACACCACACACACAAAACTTTAAGGAAGTTTTATGTGAATTTGTGAGTTTGTTTCAGCTCCTTTCAGTAAAACAAGTTACTTACTTGAATTAACAGAAAGTTTCACTAGCTCAAATCTTTTTAAAAAAATTTTTTTTTTCTCTTTCTTGTACCAAATGATACTGTTATTCTGGAATGTTGATGTGGTAGGAAACTTCTACTTAAGTCTCTAAAAACCAGACAATGATTACATATCATAAAAATAGATGTAAAATGTGGCTTTTCTGGCCTTTTGAGGTCAGATCATTTTTCTGTGAGCATATTTAATCACATGTCTTTACAGCTCATGGACTTATTTTTTTAAATAATAGACATTTTTATATGCCAATCAAAATGTGAACCTCAAGGAATGAATTAATAGCTTGTAATAAAAATTTCTTGTTCTCTATCTTCACCCAAAGTCTAAAATTTGATATTCATGTTTGTTTTTTCAATTATATTATTTAGAACATTTGACCACTATATTACACATGAATATCATGAGAAATATAATTATGGATTTGTATATTGATTCTCTTTTATCTTCTAATTTATTTTATCAAGTATTATCAAGGTAAAACTTTTAAAAAAGTGACATTTGTATGAGTGAAGAAATTTTCTTGGAAGGACTATATAAAATAAGTGAAATAATACTTGGGGATTCTTGGTAACAATTCTTTCATGAACATTAGGGTTTGGATTTTGATTTTTTTCAGACAAAAGTAGATACCATTAGAGTATTTCCTGGAGTCTAATTGCACGAAGAATCATATATTTTCCCTCTACTGAGTACCAACAGATTGTCTTCTTAAATTTCAAACATTCTTGAAGAGTTTGACAAACAGAAATCCCTCTCTGTATTAAATTGAGCTCCATAGTCCAAAGTAGGCTGGAGGCCAACCTTTTTTTTTTGTCAGTGGTGGGGTTTGAACTCTGGGCCTGGGCACTGTCCCTCAGCTCTTCAGCTCAAGGTTGGTGCTCTCCCTCTTGAGCCACAGTGCCACTTCTGGTTTTCTGAGTGGTTTATCGGAGCCAAGAGTCTTACAGGCTTTCCTGCTTGGGCTGGCTTTGAACCACTTTCCTCAGTTTTTCTTAACCTCCTAAGTAGCTAGGATTACAGGCATGAGCCACCAGTGCCCGGAGACCAACCTTTGACCCTAAATCATTTGTAGTGTTTTCTAATACTACCTTCATGTTTAAAGATGAGCTAATTAATCTAAAAGTTTTTTCCACCTGAAAATTCATTAAGAAAAAGTTAAATTTCCTCACCTACATCTCATATTTTCATGAATTTAAATAGACTTACATGGCTTAAGAACAAAAAGGAATATTTTTTATACTTTTTAATATTTTATTTTCTCAGGGCCCTATTTTATAATTTACTCAGTAGTCAGGCATTTCCTACATCCTCGGGAAGAACTTGAAGTTACTTGTTACTATAGCAATAAAGATGAAATTTCTTATAATAATACTAATAATATATTTAATAAATTTTATCCCAACCTTTTCCTTTAAATCTTAATATAAATGAAATTTATTTTCTTACCTTGTTGAGGCTATACCTTGGCTTCTCATATTGAGCGACATCCTTAAAGAATTAATAAATAAATAGTAAATAAATATTAGAGTTTCTTCTATTCCTAACAAAAACAATTTCCTAAACAATGTACTGTAACTCATCCATGTTGAAATAAAATACTCTAGAACTTTTATGAAATAGACACCATTTATCACCTACCATTTCTGCATGTAAAATAAGAAACTTTTAGATTCTTAAAAAAAACCTTAAATTTTACATGAAACTCTTCTTGTTATTATTTAAGACAGAGGCTTGCTAACAGCTTAAGATTCTTGAATTTGAGGCTTTGGCCTCCAGAAAAGACATACAAACCACATCTGGCTAAAACCATTACTTTATCATCACCATTTTATTTTTATTCATGAACTATTTAAGCAATTTGTCAGAATTTTTGCCCCCAAAGAAGTAAAAAGCCATTTTTCAATCATCTTATATATTTCATATTGAAAATGTGAAAATTTGAATTTCTTCAGCAAGTCAGATTAGCTGAAGCCTTTTTGGTAAGATGTAAGGGAGTTGTTACTGGTGTTTTGTTTTGCTTTTTTCTTGTCAAGTTATGAAAGTTTGGAAAACAAGCTGAAGACCTAGCTAACTGCCTTTCAGCTTCAGACTTTAGCCATCTGTTTTCTATAAGATGGCTGTTTTTTTTTTCTTGTTAAATTCTTGGGGTGAAGTGTTTTTCTTACAATTTCTTTTTTTGCTTTGTGAATTCTTCCCAGTGATGGAACTCACCATGGGACTATAAAGGCACACATGGATTCTGGGAAAGCATCACAACATCATACGTTCATGTTGGAATCTCATTAAAATGATCTAAATTGGAACTTTTCTCAAAATTACTAACACTAAAATATCAACATGTCCTAATGATTAAAGTGATCTTAAGGGCGCTGCTTCCTTAAAAATGGATGATTATTGAGAGAGAGATTCTAGATTGGCACTGAGCTATTCCTCTCCAAGTAGACACAGACTTATCCTTAACTAGTAATGATCAAACTAAGGAATGACAGCTTTCTTGTTCTTTCATTTAAAGAAAGTACATCATTGGAAGTGCTGATTGTGAGGACAACAGTAATTGTTTTCAAATCTGGGGTAAAAAATACCATGGGAGCTTCCAAGAAATTCTGATTTCCAGTTTCAAAGCAAAACAAGAATCACAAGAGCTATCTCTAGGTTACAGTACTTAAAACAACAAGGGCTCACTGTGATTTCCATGCAAAACTAGTTTTAAGACACACCAACTTAAAACAAAATCAAGGGTGAAGTTTAAAACAGAAATTTATACCTTAAATTTGAGGGATACACAGTATTTAAAAAAAAACAAACCCACAATTTTTTTATTGTGAAAATACCGTACAGAGGGGTTACAATTACATGGGCAAGGTAATGAGTACATTTCTTATCAAGCATTGTTACCTCCTCCTTTGTTTCCCCTTACCATCCCTTCCCATCTCCCCTGCCCCCCAAGCAAAGTTGCAAAGTTCATTTTTCGACATAACATCTTGTACATTTGATTGTTGCAATGGTTCCACTTGTATCCCTATTTAAACAATTTGTTTTTTCCTTCCCCTCCCCAAATTATACCAACATCAAATACAGTGAAAATAGGGGTTATACTGTGGGGGAGACATACAAAGCAACAAAGAACCATACTTTTTATGATTACTTTTGGGTAAAATCTATAAATTAAAGAACTGGAAGATTGTAAATATACAGTCTTAAAAGTAGCCTGAAACATTAAATGGCTCTAAAAGATAATACTGGGATTTGTCTCCTAATCTCACAAGCACAACATCACTTACTTAAAAAATCCAAACAAGTCAATACAAGATATATTGGCTGAAGTCACAGAATCTTCTGTGAGTTAAATTTTTCTTCAAGGTACATGTAATTGACTTAAAAAATTCCTATCTGTAATTAAGTAAAGCATACTTGTGATGCTTTTGACAAGTGTATTGCAACAGTAACAAGCCCAATTAATTGCTATAAAAATTTCTATTGCCTTATAGAGATTTTATTAATTGAATTCCCAACCCTTATCACCATCATTCTTAAAATCTGTGTGGGCTTCTATTTGTCATAGTACTTAAGACAGACGAGCACAGAGTCTGTGGAAAATGCAGAATTCCTCTTCTTAGCTTAGCCCTAGTTGAATGTGTTTCTGCTACTACACCATTATGTATATTCTCTTTCCTCACACCCTACACATTCAGAAAGACCAGTATGGAATATAAAGGTGAGACTGAATCTATACTTCATATAGAAAGATGTAAATGGGCTAAGGGAAGTCTGGGCATTTCTGTGCCAGGTAACTATGGGTTTGAGATTGAATAATGCACACTGACTTTTCGTAACACTTTCACGTCTATTTGATGTCCTGAATTACCCTGGGAGATGGTATCCTGCTTTTGTTTTTGAGATGATAAGTGTGAGGCAAAACAGTTATTTGCTAGTGGTGACAAAGCAAGTAGTATTCAGTGCCAGGGTGAAAAAACAGAAGAACACAAAAGCTTAGGGTGCTTCAACTACTCAATTACCATTGCCTCTTACTGCTTCCCAATGACTAGCTTAAGATTCCAAATATAACATAAGGGTATATCTGTTGGAAGTGAAAATTCACCCTTTCTCACAGGCTCCCATGGGCCTTTTCTGCTCTTCGGTGGGGGATCTTCAACTTGAGCCATGATTCTACTTCCTAGTTTATCCTGCCTGATTACAGGTCAGAGTCTTGAGGATTTAGCTACTCTAGCAGGCTCCAAACAAAGATTCTAAGATCTCAACCTGTGGAGTAGCAAGGATTATAGATGAGAATCACTGGCCATCTGGCATATTCCTTTCATGTGTGTGTGTGTGTGTGTGTGTGTGTGTGTGTGTGTGTGTGTGTGTGTGTACTCATTATGAGCCTGAGGCCAAAAAGCAAAGGCAGCAAAGGGAAGTTCATCAATCAGACGCCTGTCTTCTTCCACACTCCTTAAACTGCCACTCCTAATCCGGTCCCTTACTCCTACCATTCAACTTCTCTTTCACCATCTTCTTTCAAATTCAGTAAATTACATGTTATTTATGGATAAATTTTCCTTTGTTAGTTTTCAACTGATACATCACTTTCAATAGAAAAAGTGGGAGAAAAACAAGAGGAGAATAACAATGTTCAACAAGAAATGTACTCATTTACTTCACATATACAACTGTAGTCCTCTGTGCATTACCTTGAAAATAAATTAAATTTAAAAAAGAAAAAAAAAGAAAGAATAAGCCAGTCTTATAAAATGCTTTAAAATAGGATCCCTTAGTATTCTGGTTTTACTTGTTTTAAGAAGCTTGTATTTTTAACTGCTTAATTATCTGTTTTTTAAAAAAATCATTTGACTATAGATGCTTGGAATTAGAATTGTGTTTTGTTGTTTTGTTTTGGGGTGTTTGTTTTGGCTTTCTTCTAGTAGCTAATGGTACTCAATGAAGACCATCCATTCTTACTACTCATGCCCTTAGCCTTCCATGGAGTATTTCTGTGGATAGTGCTTTGGAAACCCCGTTTCAAGACGTCCATTTTAATTATGTTTATTTTAATGATACTGCCTTCAGGAATGTTAGATTTTAGTTCTATTATTTTACTTACATGCTTTGGTAGGAAATAACTTACTCAGTTTTGAATTTCAGACGCCAAATATCTGACTTTCTTTATCCTGTTAAGACATTCTATAAGATGTTACATTTGATATGTTTTAAGTGCCATATCATTTTCTTGAAATCCACTCTTGCTTAGCAACACTGAACAAAATGTAAATTTGTATTTTTTATTTTAAGAAATAGGAATAACTGAGGGCTGGGAAGGTGGCTCAGTGGTAGAGCACTTGCCTTGCATGCCTGAGGCCCTGGGTTCAATTCCTCAGCACCACATAAGCAAAAAAAAAAAAGCCGGAAGTGGCACTGGGGCTCAAGTGGTAGAGCACTAACCTTGGGCTGAAGAGCTGAGGGACAGCACCCAGGCCCAGAGTTCAGGCCCCACGACCGGACCCCCCCCCCAAAAAAAAAAGAAAGAAATCTGAAAATAATGGCTTTTGAAATTTGTCATCTATAGGCTGGCAGATAGTCATGGCTGGGAAAGGGTTATATATATTTCTTTCATTTCTAGTTACAGTTCACACAATCAACCTGAAGTTTAAGAATTCCAAATGCCAGAATTCATAAGGCATAAAAATTTAGGAAAAAAAAATTTAGGGTATGTGGTAGAAGTTTGAATAGGAAATTTGACATAGGTACAGAGAATAGTTTTGTCTGTAAAATTCCTAATCCGGGGCTGGGAAGGTAGCTCAGTGGTAGAGCGCTTGCCTTGCATGCATGAGGCCCTGGGTTTGATTCCTCAGCACCACATAAGAGAAAAAAGCCGGAAGTGGTGCTGTGGCTCAAGTGGTAGAGCGTTAGCCTTGAGCTGAAGAGCTGAGAGACAGCGCCCAGGCCCAGAGTTCAGGTCCCACAACTGGACCCCCCCCAAAAAATCCTAATCCTCAGAAATGTTATTGTTCTGTTCCATAAATCCAAATGCTTCAATTGCCTTATTTCCTAGGATTAAATTTCTACAACAGAAAAGTATATAGTGCATATGGAGATAAGCATTCAGTTTCCTCCTGTTGCCAATACATCTTGTGATCTTATAGATAATATAGTCCATTCATAAAGAGATTGGCCAATACCATTAGCCTTTATAGTGAATGTTTTTAGGCAGAAAATTTCAGAGAAGAATTCTTAGTGATTGCTGTTTCTTTAACACTACAGTCTTCAAATTTTCTCAATTACCAAATGATCATGTTTTGTATTAGAGCACATGATCTCTTATAATATTGTAAAACAAAATGTTGCAAGCACATTTATTCTATCAGTTTTACTTATAGTATTTATAACAACTCAGAAAAATCTACTTTGACTGATATGACAATTACCAAACACACAAAAAAATGGAAGTTTGAGTTATATCTTGTAAGGCAGTTTCTGTTTTCAATCCTTAGACAACCATTAAATCAAAAGATTCAAACTTTCAGAAAATGTTCGAAAATACAGATGAATATATCATATTTTAAAAAATATTTAATAATTTGGTTTAAATTTTATTTTTCAATGTTTAGTTATATTGAGTTTCCTCCAGTGGTATTTCAGCATTACCTTCTTAATTTGAATAAAATAGAGAACATGATGTGTTATGTTTGGTATAAAGGAAGTCATGTTTATTCAATGTACACTGACTGAATTTTGAGAGAAATTTCATATCCTATGACCTATATACTAATCTAATAAAGAGCAAAATACTAGTTGATATGTAGTCATTTACTAACCATACACACCCAGTTGCTTGAGGCTTATTCATCTCATGGAGATGGGTTTTCCATAAGCCAGGAAGATGGGTTTCTCAATAAATATCCTGCAAGGCCTCAGGACAGTTAGGAGAAAATGCACCGGAAATTAGGATGAGAGCATTTGGAGAGTACACAGGCAAAGCAGCTACAAAAGCAATATTGACCACTAAGAGTCCTGAGTTGAATTGAAAGAATGAGCTAACACTTTGATTGTGTTTTCTTTGCTTCTCTTTGATAATGAATTTATTTTTAAAAAAATCATCATAATCTTTCCTTTTTATTATCTCTGTAGCAAACAAAGCTTTACAAACAAAAAATTTTCAAATTAATCTTGATCTACTTCTTTTCCTTCCTACATACAGAATTTGATAGTCATTTCATCAATTTTTGTTTGATATCCATATTTACAGTGTGAATTGAAAGTTTTTTAAATAAGTTTTTTATTGTTAAAATACTGTACAGAGGGGTTACAATCACAGGAACAAGGTAGTGAGTACATTTCTTATCAAGCATTGTTGCCTCCTCCTTTGTTTTTCCCCTACCATCCCTTCCCTCCTATCTCCACAACTACATTCCCCCCGCCCCCTGCCTAAATTGTAAAGTTCATTTTTTGACATAGCGTCTTATACATCTCATTATTGCAATGGGTCAACCTGTATCCCTATTTAAACAATTTTTTCCCTTCAGCTCCCCAAATTATACCAACATCTGAAAGTTTTATGAACAATTTGCTCTTTTTCTCTTGCATTAGAAGTCTAATTAGCTAACAGAGTGTAACAAGTAAGAAGACATGGTTTCTCAAATACTGACTATGCCACAAAGTTACTTTTGATTTTGATCAACTCAGATCCTATATGAGGATGGTTGCTAAGACTTAGTAGACCATTTTCATAAGGCTTTTAGCATACCTCTTCAAAAACAAGGAAAAGGTATTAATATTTCTACTAACTTGACCTTCCTTTACATGCACCCCATTATACTTTAGAGTTTAACATGTTTAATCAAATGCATTTATAATTCCAAAACATGTATTTTACTTGATGTCTACATCATATTCATTTTTTCCAAATATCTGTATTTGTTTTCTAGTACTTTTCTGTAACAGATGGACCCATAATGGAACGAGTTGCTTAGAAGGGCAGAAATGTACATCAGGTCTCTATGTCTTCTTTCCCCTATTCATGAGCTCTATTGAATTTAGGGTCTACCACACTCCAGTATGACCACATCCTAAGAAATGACCTCATCAGTGACTTTATTTCCAAGCGATGCTACAACTTGAAGTTTTGCATGGCAGAACTTCACATTAGGGAACAAATTCAGCCCATATACTACCTAGTAGATGATACTTCCCTCATTCATTCCTGAAACTCCAAAGTCATTTCTCAGTTTTTAAAAATCCACCTCTAGTCAAAGTCTGCATACCTTCTACCTATAGACTGATGGATTATCAGTTCTCTTTATTGCCGAAATTACTATTTTTTCTAATTTCACCATCACATTTTAACTTCTGGCAGTTAATCTCATTTACTTCCTGCCTGGCTTTAATTCTCTTGTCAGATTATATTACAGAAAGTCACTTATTCAGTGTTCAACTTATTAACTTTACTAAAAATAATTTACCGAATGTCCCTCACAGACCAGTCATTATTCCACAGTCATGGAATACAGAAAATGAAATTATTTCTTTACCCTCAATAAACATGCAGCCAAGTAAGTTTTACATGTAAACAAGTTGGTATAATAACATGCTACAGGCATTTTGTTAGGTATATGGACAAAAGTGACAGCAGGGCATAACAAACAAGTGTGAAATTCTATGTGATCAAATCCCAGAAAACCTTTCTAGAGGAAGAAACATTATTTTTACTAAGAATTTCTATTAAGAAATCATTCCCTCCTGACACTAACTATTTGGCATGTTTTCCTTATCAACAAGTCTCTATCTTCTTTCCATGCAGTCTTCCTGACTTCTACCATCTGAAATTCCTTACATTTTTAAAGGCTTGCTTAAGAACATATATTTATTTATCCATTTTTGGATAATTTCAGCTTACAGTGGCCCAATCTTTTCATATTTCTTCACATAATTCCTGAAAACTTGTATTTTATAAAAACCATTTGTTACATTGAATACTTGAAGTCATTGGAGAAATAGCTGGTTAAAGATACTTCATTTAGGAAGTTAACAAATATTTGCTTAAAATGTAATTATATAAATTTGTTTTCTAAACTAAAATCTCTTCTACAGTAGTTTGTATGTCCACTATTCATATCTTTCTGGGTATGGGGCAAAGGGCCAAATGAAACATAAAGTAAATAAACTTTTAAGTATTTTAACTAATCTAAAAATAGGTATGAGTAAATGTTTTTCAAGTGTAAACTAAGCATGAACCTTAAGCACAGGTATTTGATATCTTTCTTCGCAGTGTTGACTAAATTATAAACTAAAACTCTGACTGGGATGTTGCTTCTTTTAACCTAGCCATTCTAAAATGCTTTTTTTTCCTGATTACTTAAAATGTCAAGACAGTGTAATTCAGAATTTGGAGTCTAAATTTGAAAAAATAGCTGTGGAATTGAACTTGGAAAAACACATTTATAGTTTATCCTAGTGTTTGCCAGAGCAAGTCATCACCAACAAGTGGTCCCTCCCTGTGTTACTGCGCATTGGCTGGATGGTTCCACTGACTGATGAGCCACAGCTCTCTTCTTCCAAGGCACCTACTGTGGACACACCAGTTGGGTCAGAAACAAGAGTGTCATTGTTTTACACTCAGTCAAGGGAAAAAATGGTACAGAAACTAAAATAGGAGCAATGACTTTGAGGAAGTACCAGCATTTCTGGACATCTATCCTGGCCAGTTGGCCCATAGAAGGAATCTGTTGCCAGTCACCAGCAACAAGCCAGGAGTAACTCTTACATAGCTTGAAAGTGAAATTCTGGTGGACTTCAACTCAGATTTTAATCTTCTTTCTTGAAAAAAAGTAACTCTACAAATAATACATGGAAGTAAAGAAACAAGGAAATTATGGAACTCAAGTCAGAGAACTCTTTTGACTTCCATCACCTTTAGCTTAACTGTGAAATATTCCTTAACCCTTAGCCCTGTGAAATATTCCTTAACAACCTGAGTTTGCCTCAAGATTATTAAAAAAAAAAACAACTATGTTCTTGTGGTCAATTACTGAGAATGCCCTCACTAGCCTAAAAGCTTCTTGATGTCCTCAAGAACTTCATTACTTTAACTTTGTATTCCGAGTTCTTGTAAAATAACAGTAAATACATGATCAGAATGAAAGTGTTAGATTGTTGTCATGTTTAATTCAAATTACGTAAGCAAACAGTAAACATTTATCTTTTGATGTTTAAATATTCTTTAGTCAATGGTATTGGAAAGCTAAAATACCCAAGGAAGAAATAATCCACACAGGGCATCTCAAATTTATTATCAGCCATTCTGGGTAAGGGGTCACTGAATACTGTGCTTTGATGTTTCTACTTTCTCCCCACTATGTACACAGCCTTAGGATTTCCATTATCCAGTAGGGCAATTAAGAACTAGTAAATGTCACATGGTTTTAAGGATAACAGTGTTATTTTGAGTTCTGTATTTCTTTTGATCCTAGTTTATTTGAAGTCTGTTTTTTCTAATGATATTTCCAAATAGTTTCAAAGTGATTGAATGCTGCTTTCATTTTGGCTTGTAGGAAATCTTCAGGCTGATGTTTTCATGATTTAGTTATAATTAATGCAAATAAACAATAGGAAAAGACCTCTCAGAATTTACAAAAAGATAGCTGGAATAAGGAATAGACATTCAAAAGGGCTCCAAAGACATATGAAGTAATGAGAGAATGGAATTGACCTTATGAATATCGATGTGAGTGTAAAATTTTCCTAATATACTACTGAAACACATAGGTGCAAAATTATTCTTTAAGAGAATTTTATTGCCTTTTGCAGCTTTTGTATACTTTTTATTGTATTTGGCAAAGAAACTGAACTCCAAATTTGGATCAGTAATCAAAAGCTTCCTATATTTTTAGATAAATACTCAGTAAAATTTGCAGGATAAAAAAATATTAACTAACTAACTAAATTAATTCTTCTATTTCTTTTGTCAAACTGACTCATTTGTTGAGCTTAATTTGCAACAACCCTTTAAGGCTAACTTATTTGTGATCTCTGGCAGCATTTATTTTTCCTTAAAAGTAAAATCTCAAATTTTATTTTTTATTTCCATTAACAAATGGAGAAACCAAAGCATGCTTTTACTTTACTACTTTGGTGACAGTTAAATAGTAAACAACTTGGTCAACCATTTTGTCCAACCTAAGATTTATATTCCTTAGTTGAATAAATGTCTTATATTCTTTTCCTCTGATTTCTACACTCGCTAACCATTGTATTAGCAAAAAATATTCCATAGCTATTTAATTATAAAGAAATTAAAAGTTTTGGAAAACTAAATCATCCCATGCAAACTTAAAGGAAATAACAAAAGTGTACAATTCTCTTATGTTTTCTGCATAATCATCATATTTTAAGAAATTAAAACATAAATTAAACAATGATTTAATCCAGAATGTAAAGAAGATTAAAAGAAATAGCATTAATTATTAATAATCTAAAACTTTCAGAAGTCTAGCAAAACTTACCCATGTTAACATTTCCTCTATGTCAGAATTTAAATTTGGTCTCTACATGTGAAGTGAAAGTTTCTCCACAGAAAACATAAGGATTTATGGTTAAAATTTTGAATACTATTACTTATCTTTTCACCTAATCACAGTATAATGAAGTATCTTTGTGTTGTTTTCTAATGGAATTTGTAAATCCTCCTTGAGTTTGTAAAATTAAAGAGAAAACATAATTGTTTTTGGTCTTCTTAACATCTCTTCTTTTTCTTTTCTTTCTCTCTTCTCTTTCCTTGCTTTTATTGTCATTTTCTTTCTACAAACACATAAATTTCCCAATGAATAACTTTGCTGTGCATCTAGGAAGTTATTAGTATAACTTTCCAAATGCTTTTCCAAAGCATTTCTCAGTGTGGCCTTTGAGATTCAGTGCACATTAAGTCTTGACCTTAAACCTGTAATAGCTGAGCTGGCTTTTATATAAAGGATAAACTGAATGTGAGATTAAGCAATGGATTTTAGCTCTGGGATAATATTTACTGTTTACTTAAAGCCTGTTTCCTGCTCTGGAAATGACTTGTAAGATTAAGCACTGGATTTTAGCTCTGGGATAATATTCCCCGTTTTACTTAAATCCTGTTTCCTGCTCTGAAAATGACTTGTAAGAAAATGACAGAAAGGGTACAACCTATTTTCATTTTTGCTTTTCAGTAAAGTCATCTATATTTCCATATCTACAAAACTAATGTAAAAAAATGTGTAGATCAAACAAGATTGTTAGTTCAGATAAGTAGACATATACTCAGGTGGAGAAAATTAGAGATCATGCCTTCAAGATGAGAGAACTGGTGCTGTTTCCCTTCTCCCTTTGCCCTTAGTCCCAGAACTGAGTTCCAGAGGTAATGGTGCAGAAAATTGCAAGCCTTTAAATTCCCTCAGAAACCCTTCAAAGCATTAAAAAGCCATGGCAAGCCAGACGCCGGTGGCTCATGACTGTAATCCTAGCGACTCAAGAGGCTGAGATCTGAGGATCGTGGTTCAAAGCCAGCCTGGGCAGGAAAATCTGTGAAACTCTTAACTCCAATAAAGCACTCCGAAAACCAGAAGTAGCACTGTGACTCAACTGGTAGAGCTCTAGCTTTGAGCTAAAAGCTGAGGGACAGCTCCCAGGCCCAGAGTTTAAGCCCCCTGCACGCCCCCCCCCCAAAAAAAGCCATGACAATCAATGAATGGGAACAAATTAAGAACTATAGAGCTTGGTCTGAACAAGAACAGTGAGTAAAGTATAATTGAATCAAAGTCAGTACACTAACTTCAATAATTGGGCTTTTTCTTGAATTATTAAATGCTCTTTGTATTAGAGAAGGATGACAAACAATGTAAAATGCAGTTACATCCTTGTAGATTGTAAGTTATAGAGTTAAATTGATTCTAAAAATGTTTTACATATTTAATTTTATGCTCATCTTATACATATTTCTCTTAAAATATAAAAATAAATAATTTATTTTAAAAAGAATAAAATGCATGATTTTTAGGATAAGCTATCTGAAATGAATAATATTAATAAATAATTATTCCCACATGCTCACATATGTTTTGCTCTTGTAGTTATGGCCCAGGTGTGAGTAAAGAGCTAAAAGTAGATTTCCAGCTGGGCACAGGTTGCTCATGTTAGCAATCCTAGCTACTCAGGAGGCTGAGATCTGAGGATCGAAGTTTGAAGCCATCCAACCAAGAATGTTCATGAGATGCTTATCTCCAATTAATCACAGAAATAACCAGAAGTGATGCTGTGGCTCAAGTGGTAGAGTTCTAGTCTTGAGCAAAAAAACAGTGGCCAGGGCCAGAGTTCAAACCCCATGACTGGCAAGAAAAAGAAAAAAGAAAAAGAAAAAAGTGGATTTCCTATACCTATGCAATAGCCCAGGACTGAAGCAAACAATTTTGCATTCAGTAAGGTCTAGATATCTTCTTTATATTCTTACAATTTCAATAGAAAAGCCCCTTTTTTATAAGTCAGAGTGTTTCAAAATGATTGTACTACTTTTAGTGTCTTAAGCCTTAAGCTAATGGTTAATATCAACCAAATCAGTTCATGAAATATTGAGCACCTATTAAGATCTTGACATTATTTTAGGATTTCCTAACATATTAATGAAAAGTAGCAGAATAAATAAGATCTGTCATTATAAAGTTACAGTTCTATTATAAGGAGCTAATAAATACAGAAACTCAAATAATATTCAAATTTGAAAGAGAAAATTACTACATTAGAATGGGAGAAGAGAAATGAAAAAGTGAACACCATGTATACTGTTGCATGTGTGTAAGTTTTATACTCAGGATATTGAGACAGGAGCATATGAAGTTTAAGAAGAAAAAAATAAGTATAGTCTAAGTGTCATAATTTTAAAGGTACAGGACGATTTTCATTTTTTATAAGATGGTAGTATAGGTTTCATGGAGAAGTTTACATTTGGCCTGAGATTTCAGGAAATATATCTGGAAGCTGAATACTCAGCAATACTGAGAGCTATCTCCACACTCCGTAGAAGCCCTGAACACTATGAAAGGAGATGTTTAGTTCTCTTTATTTTGAGCAAGTTTATGGAAAAGAATAGGTAGTAGAATGTTTTAATTCAAAACTGTTCATGTATTTTAGAGAGACAGAGTCTTTTGGCATAGCACCTGTATGTAACTTAATCACTAGAATAAATATTAATTGTATGACTATGGTTTGCCATAGAAATTACCACAGAAATTTTGAATGTATAGAATGTAAGTTTGAGCCAATTCTCTTCATGGTATTTTTGCAGCTGTTCAAGGGGTTGAGCCATGTGGGATATTTTTTTGGGAAAGGAGGGGCCTGAAATGCAAGAGAAGTCTGAAAGTTGTTCTTCCAGACAGAATTGTAGATGAGCATTTCATGTGCAGTGCATGTAGTTTTAGTTTCACATCTTGGCCACAATCATTTATATTTCCCAATGACACATGGAAAGAAATGTAAGTAGTACTGAATATGAGGATATTTCTCTTTTTTTCCATTTTAAGTAAAGTAAAACCAGATTTTCTAGTTAAATGAAAAGCCACTGTATTTAAAATTGAAAAACATTTGTGGGGGGATTTCAGATACTACTACTTTCATAGCCAATTCATAAATTTGGTTTGTTTGGATGTGTTATTGAAATTCTGTGTGTGAATCTTCTTAGATTCAAGAAAATACTTAATTAATTGGTAATATATCACCTTTGAATATAAAATGAAATTATCCTTAGTGGGTTAGAAATTTAATTCATTTCAAGTAATTATTGAGTAAAATACCATTGAACATTCTTCAATAATTTTGGGTAACTGTGACAAAAGTCTTGAAACAAACAACTTACAAATTTGCTCTGCCTTGCAATTTCAGGGGTGGTAGTCCATTGTCTTGGTAACATTGCTTCTGAGCTTATGTGTGGAAGGGCAGAATACATGGTGAAGAACATGTGAAAGAGCAAAATAGCTTACCTCATGGCAAACAAGAAGGGATCAGGGACAGAATAGACACTGCAAAGCTACACACTAGTGACCTACTTTCCAAATAAGTTCAACCTCCGTCTAGACCATTTAGCTATGAACTCAATAATGGATTTATCTATTGATAAAGTTAACACCTTCATCATCTAATCACCTCACAATATAGCCACCATCTGGCCACCAAAATACGGCACACAACAAATGCCAGTTTATACAATGAAAGAGAGGAGGGTACAGCAAAAGTAGCAATTGGATTAAACATCCTAAAACCAGGTTTCAATATAGGATCTCATCAGAATGTAAAACTGTGCAATAGACTGAAGAAGAAATATATAATTCAATAAGAAATATATAAATCCCCACCACCTGGCACTCATGCAAACACCCACCCACCTACTATTTCATAGATAAAGCTTCAGGGTTAGGTTGAAAAAAATAATTGTACAAATATGTGACACCTCCCTATCAATTATTCCTGGTAACTTCATATGTTTCTGTTTCTTTATTTTTTTTAACTCTTTAAGGAATGGATATAGAGAAAGAGAAATCATAAATGTGAGATTGTTAGCATGTATTCCTCAGGGGTGTAAATAGTAAATGAATGCGCTCCTTTGTCTTTCCTTTATAATGGTAAAATGTACTCTAGAGCAGAAGTAAAGAGAAGGCTTCCTGAACTCAACCCATCAGCTAGGGCTATGTGGGCAGGTTGCATCTGTAGCTTGGTTCAGAGAGACACAGAAGCTGCTTTGTTGCTGCTTCCATGGTCCCATGAGCAGATAGTATCATGGGTCCTTCAAAGATTTCTACAGACTGGGAAAGTTTACAGAATGGCAGGCCCTGCCCCCCCACCCCCCTTCACTACCTTAGCCCAGATTAACTAGGTCAGCTGAGTCAGGAAGACAATTGTTCTAAACTATGAGTTGTGACTGACACACTCCTCTTCTTTTTTGATACAGAGGTGTGTACTTGAGATACATTACGGAAGAACCACCATGTTATCCATTTCATTTTAATTTGAAATGGAGGCCTGAATTACATATCTTTCTGTGGGAAGTGTAGTAAGCATTTCAATTAACTAGTTTCTTCCTACACTCATTTATACACTTATCTCTGCTATCAACACATTTATCAAAGGGTGATTGTATGACCTTAGGTGGAAGATGACTGAGATGAACACTGTCCTGAAGCCCAAAAAGAAAATGGTAAACATGATGTGAAAAACACTTGTCTAAGAGATATACAATGATTATGTAACTCATGAGCATCTATATTGTTTCTGAGAGAGAGACCTTTACTTTGATGACACTTGTCTATCACAATTCAATAAGAATGCATAATTTTGTCATACACATATATGTGTGAATATTACCTTAGTTTTCTACAACAAAAATAACTCCAGTTGGCCAGGTACTAATGGCTCACGCCTGTAATCCTAGCTACTCAGGAGGCTGAGATCTGAGGATCTTGGTTCAAAGCCAGCCTGGCAGGAAAGTCTGGAAGACTCTTATCTCCAATAAAACACTAGAAAACTGGAAGTGGTTCTGTGGCTTACGACTTGAGTTGAGGAGCTGAGGGACAGCACCCAGGCCCAGAGTTCAAGCCCCATGACCGACAAAACAAAACAAAACAAAACAAACCAACAACAATAAGCCCTCCAGTTAGTTAATGTAGAGCCAACTATCTCTGAGTCAGTCTGTTGGTTTCAGTTTGGCCATTTCTATTCAGACTTCTTTGCCCATGTATAAAAGCTGTGTATGAACAAATGGAAATGCAGGGTGTGGCCCACAGTTGGCAAGCAGTAGTTCTAAGAACTTGGTTTCCAATAATTTATTATAATAAAGTGGTTGGTTTGGTCTGCCATCTAGTGAGTACAAACTGAATTTTGACTATTAAACTTAAAAACAGAAGATTTATGAGAAGACATGAAAGCATATGAGAAGTACAGGACATTAGAGCTGATTTCAAGTAAAATGTGGTCAGACAAAATATGTCTCCTCTTCCTAAGGTATCAGTGCCAGGACTTTTGTGGGGATGACTTCATACTGGATTCAATTTGTTGAAACATTTGGTAAAGAGCAAAGAATTTTGTAGCTTGACAGACAAAAATTAGGCAAATTACAACATCACACAAGTTCAAGAGTGAAAAATATTGTTAGTTCTACCAGCTCTCTTAAACTTTAGGGAAGATAAAGAAACACTAGTAGCAAATTTAAAAGAGAAGAAAAGAAAATGTGAGTAGCTAAGTATAGTGGTTTTAGAGCGCTTCGTTCAGATAGTGCAAAAATATTTGTTTAAACAAATCCGTTAAAACACAATGTTAATACATGCAGACATAAACCTAAGCTTTAGATATAAGCTTATATTAATTTTTATGATTTAATTGGGAGAGCCAGGAGGATAAACATTGAAATTTTTATGTCATTTGAAAAATTCTTACATTCTTATTGTCTTGATAAAATAAATTTTTCTTGATAATTTTACTGCGTTTTTTTTCAATAAATTGGGTACAATGTTGTTTATACTTTTCTTTTGACTCGGTGTCTCTGTAAGAAACGGAAGGGGCAATATGATTATAAGATGCAAAACCACCATGTAGAAACAAGAAGCTTGCAAGACACACCATGTTTTCTCCCCTCTATTTCTGTGTACACAGCTTTTGTTCAGACATGACTCTGGAGACCATCACTGAGTGTTTGTACCCTCCATGATGTGAGTGGATGCTGTACTGGTGAAGGGAAGGCATGACTGACTGTGAATGTGCTTCTCCTTCTCTTTGCCATTTAAAAGCACTCCAATTCCATTTCCATATCATTTTAAATTTAATTATATGTTTTCAGGGGAAAGAGACCAGTGATGAATCAGAGGATAAAACTAGCCTTCAACATTGTCATTTAAAGAAAGTAATACACTGACCTATTTTGTGCCCCTTGCATTTAAGTCACAAGTCTTAAACTCTCAGGAAGAAAGTGTACTTTTTAATGTATTAATAGAGGACCAGGAGTGTGACTTCCCCTGCCCACCCCAAGCTGGAAGGAACTACAGTAACAAGAGCAAGTTACCTTCTGAAGTGTTTCTCCCACAATTTAAGGACATTAAGATTACAGCTTTACCACATGCCATCTTGTTTTTGTCTTCCATGTCTTCTTTTTACTGCCTAATACCTTTTTTTTTTTTTGATTGGTCGTGGGTCTTGAACTCTGACTCTGGGCTTGGGCGCTGTCCCTGCGCTCTTCAGCTCAAGGCAAGCGATTGCTCTACTGCCTGAGTCACAGCGCCACTTCCGGTTTTCTGGTGGTTTATTGGAGATAAGAATCTCATGGACTTTCCTGCCCGGGCTGGCTTTGAACCATGATCCTCAGATCTCAGCCTCCTGAGAAGCTATGATTACAGGCGTGAGCCACCAGAACCCAGCTGCCTTATATCTATTTTTATAAGAAACATACATATTTGCATAAAATATAACATAAATAGTAATATATTTTACTATTGAACTTCATATTATATGTATTAGATAATTACATATTGTCTAATGTAAAATACAATTCTGCATATAGTTGATTATTTTATTATATAAATAAATATCGTGTATATGAAACATACCATCTATATGGTACTCCATGATGGAAATATACATTTTGTTTCTTTTGGGGGGGAGGTCGGTAGTGGGGCTTGAACTCTGGGCCTGGGTGCTGTGCTCTACCACTTGAACCACAGCGCCACTTCCGAAAATACACATTTTGAAGGACTGAGTATATATGCTTTCAAGATTTTACACAGAGCCAAGTTCATACTCGTTTAACCACCCATAAATATTTTCTTTTAACAGTAACCTCTCCCCTAACTGCTACTGCCCATGTTGAGAAACAGAGCAAACTGAGCTGGCATATCTAATTTTTAGAAAAAATTACCTTCTTAATTGCAAAACTTAATGAACTATGTTATATTTAATTTAGCTTCTTAATATAATTGTTCAAAGGACCATGGTTGTAAAGACCGTGATTGAGAAATTTTTATTATTAAACACCTTTATTTTAAAATGACTTAAGATATTTTCATCACAGAACTACATTGTTTTAATCTAATTAAATGTCATTCAATCTCATACTACTTATTTGATGTCAAAATATCAGATTGTGTTTGCAGAATATCCTTACCAAAAACCATATGAAAGCATAAATCATTTTTTTCTTATGGTTGTCTATAGTAGCACTTCATACAGAAAGCCAATGATTTTGACTAGCTATTTACTGCACAGTTAAAGCCTTTTGTTCTGAAAAAAACAGGTAGCAAACTTAATGTTCTCCTTATAAATTAGTAGGTAGATCAAATGGATGTAGTGTTTGAGAGAAAATTTCAAATTACCAAATTTCTGTGATTAAAGACCAAATATATGAAGTACATTAAGAGAGAAGGCAGTTTGAAAGTATTTTTTAGCTTTATTCTAATATAATTCATAAATAAAAATTATATGTTTATTCTTGAGTTAAACTGGAATCACAGTTATCTATAGTTCTACATTATCATTTGATTATACATATATGTCAAATTATTTTTCTAAGATTATAAATATACTTTAAAATATTATATTTTATGAAATATAAAGTTAATGCTATGCAATTAAGTTAGTGAACCATAATTTAGGTTTATTCCTCCATCCCTACCTTCCTTTATTCTTTCCTTCCCATCTTCTTGTTTATTCAACAACTAATTATTAAATGGAGGTTCTATGGAGGATTAAACACCAGAAATGCAATATTAAGCAAAAATATATCTTGTCCTTAACCTTGTAAAGTTTGTTGACTCATAGAAGAGATAAGAAAACTAAAAAAAATTAAGTAAATAGATAATACTACTTATATTTCATGAATTACATTAGTGAATTTTGCCTGGCTCTTCAATTTCATTACATAGCACACATGCTAGCAACTGGCACAACAATAAATAGATAAATAAATAAATCTTACAGGAATCACTCTCTGGTTAAAAAACTATGCCATGCCTGTTTTCTATCACTTTTTTCTTCCTCCTCCAGGGAGAAGATGTAAATATTATAATCATTTCATCATGAATTGTGTATCATGTTGTAAATACTAATCTCTGGTTGTCTGTGCAGAAGGTTCTTTATTTCTCAGCCTAGAAAGAGATGATTCATTGTCTTAATTATTTTGCATTTTCCAACTTTCAGAATGCTTACTTCTACTTTTGTTTTCATCCTATTTTTTTTAGATGTATTTGATGAAGAAATAGCCTGCACACAGCATGGCCAGATGTACTTAAACAGGGATGTATGGAAACCTTCCCCCTGTGAGATCTGTGTCTGTGACAATGGAGCCATTCTCTGTGACAAGATAGAGTGCCTCGAAATGCTCACCTGTGCCAACCCTGTGAGGCCCAGCGGGGAGTGCTGCGCCACATGTCCAGGAACAGGTGGAGATGGAAATAACAATTTTGGTAAGAATGCCAAGGGCTAGCTCAGAACTGAGCCAGTGACACTGTATAGCTGTGGACATTTTGCTCACAGTGTTCAGCAATTGAAAGAGTAATCAGGAGCTGGGAAGGTGGCTCACTGGCAGAGTGCTTGTCTTGCATGCAGGAGGCCCTGGGTTCGATTCCTCAGCACCACATAAGCAAGAAAAACAAAAAACAAAAAGAACCCGAAGTGGTGCTGTGGTTCAAGTGGTAGAGTGCTTTCCTTGAGCTGAAGAGCTGAGGGACAGCGCCCAGGCCCAGAGTTCAGGCCCCACGACCAGCAAAAAACAAAACAAAAAAAACCACAAGAGTAATCAGAGCATTTTTTCCAATGACTTCTGATATTAATGATTTTGCTCTTTTCCTTTATCTAACATTACATAGAAACAGACAACAAATTCCTATACCAACTTTTCCATAGGGAAAAGTTTCTTTTATCAGTCATGGGGTTTGAACTCAGGGCCTGGGAGCTGTCCCTGAATTTCTCTGTTGAAGGTTAGCATTCTCCCACTTTATGTGGTGGTTACTTGGAGATAAAGAGTCTCACAGACCTTCCTGCCCAGGCTGGCTTTGAACCATGATCCCAGCAGATCTTCAGCCTCCTGAGTAGCTAAGATTACAGGCATGAACCAGCAGCACCCAGCTCAAATGTAATTTAGTGCCAAAGCACCGTCTACTATATTGTCCTATAAATGTAGATTGTTTATAATGTTGGCTGTGTAAGCCAATAAAATAGATTTTGGGACCCTGCATCTTGTATATACATTTGTCTGATTTGGGGAAAGGAAGGTGAATAACTAAACGCTGAAACAACAGTATATTGGAAATGAACTTTACAACTTCTGGGGGAGAGGGGAGTGAAGGGGTGGGGAAGGAAATCGATAGTAGGAGAACATCAAGGAAAGGGGTAACAATGCTCGACAAGAAATGTGCTCATTGTCTTACTCATGTAACTGTAACCCCTCTGTATAGCATCTTTACAATAAAATAAAATTTAAAAAATATAAAATGAAACAAAAATACTTTAAACAATATATGCAAAAGATATTACTTATTTCAGTAGATAACCTATGCTAGAGAGGCTTGTGTATATGAAAACATGCTCATATTTATGTATTTCAATTTACACGAGCTTAATATCAAACTTTACATTATTTGAGCAGTCCTGAATGCTGACTGATGTATGTCATCATCAAGATAATATGAAGAAATTATGTTGAAAATCCCATTGAAAATAACAAAAATTTAATATTCAATAGTATGTGTATAGAAACTTATGGCAGTAACTTAAATCTTACGTCTTCTTTTGACTATCATTCAATGGTAGAATGTGTTTCATAAATACTTAATGATTTTCAGCAATGCGATAAAGGACCACAAGAACTAAAATAAGACATGTTATAGATACTTAGCATGTCATCAAAGAAGACTGTGTGCTTTTGCACAAAGTAATTTGGTAATGTTAGTGCAAATATCTGAAAATACTGTAAAATATACAGTTTCCTCTAAATAGCTGGTCTCCAACAGTGGCACGCATTAAGAGGGATAATGAGCCAGGTGCAATTGGCTCATTCCTGTAATTCCTGTTTCTTAGGAGGCTGAAATCTGAGAATCATGTTTCAAAGCCAGCCCAAGCAGTAATGCCTGTGAACCTCTTCAATTAACTACAAAAAGAAAAAAAAAAAAAAAAGACTGGGCGCCGGTGGCTCACACCTGTATTCCTAGCTACTCAGGAGGCAGAGATCTGAGGATTGTGGTTCAAAGTCAGCCCAAGCAGGAAAGTCCATGAGACTCTTATCTCCAATAAACCACCAGAAAACCAGAAGTGGTGCTGTGGCTCAAGTGGTAGAGCACTCGCCTTGAGCTGAAGAGCCGAGGGATAGTGCCCAGGCCCAGAGTTCAAGCCCCACAACTGACAAAAAGAAAAAAAAAGAAAAAAAAAAGGAGAAAAGAAAAGAAAAGAGAAAAAAGCCAGAAGTGGAGTTGTGGCTCAAGGTGGTAGAGCAGTAGCCTTGAGCACAAAAGTTCAGGGACAGCACCCAGACTGGGTCTCCAAAGGGATACATTACTTTGCTTTTCACAGAAATATTGATCTGAAACAACTTTTAAGTTCTACCTCCTGTTGGATTGATAATTTGTTAAATTCTGGCTACTCAAGAAACATACTATTGTAACTAAATATCTAGTATATTTTCATAATCATAAAATAACACATGTATTATCTTTTTTGCAGGTAGAGGAAGAAAGGTAAGTTTGATTTTGCATTGTCTCTTTTTTATGATCAGAATTCTTTCTAGTGCTATCGACACAGATCTGTGCATTGAAATTATTACAATGCTTTTAAAAGTCCACAGTACCATGCAAAGCACAGTTAAGCTACTAGATAACAGTTCTATTCACCTTATATTCAACTTTGTTCAAATTCCCATTTCTGCTAGAAAGTTGTGGATGCTATAGGGACTGAAAATATGGCTTACTTTTATATTCCTTGTACTTGTCACTGTGGACAATACATACTTACATATATATTAGAATTTTGATACACAGATTTAGAAGAGACAAAAGAGAAAAGGGTGAGAGGGACAGGAAGAATGAAAAAAGAAAGGAAGGAAGTAACAATGTTAATTCTACTTTGTTACATTTGTAATCCCTCTTCCATTGATTGAGAAGAAAAGATCCATAATCAATTTATATTTGTTCTAAAACATACTATTTCTTTCTCTTTATGTAACTTAAATTTCATCCTGGAAACAAGCTTCACATTCATGAGGACAATGAGGTGTTAGATCTATGACCCCAGTATAGCTGACAAGCTAGGTCGCATGTCATTTGGATATGATATTCCTATAAAGCAAATAAATTCTTTCTTCTTGTCATTGTCTCAATTTCCTGGTTAAACAACTATTGCATTTACTCCTTCATCTAAACAGGATATGTATATATGAGACGTAGATAACTAATTTAAATTTTCTGTACATTTTCTCAGCATAGAACTTCAATAAAGTGATTTTTCAATTAGCAAGATAAAATAATACTATGGATAGACAGAGATGTTATAAGAAGGAAAACCTGGCCACTTCATCACTTTTTGGTTCACAGTGCAATACCAGAAATATGTCTAATTTGCAGAAATTTAAGTAAACAATTTGAATTTTGGTTTAGGTCTAAAGAATAAGATTCAAATATGATTTCACAATTTATATATCCAAGCAAGAATCAAATGAAATTTGCAAGTTTAAGACTGGTTTGAAGCAACCTACATGGATGAAAAATAGATGGCAGAGAGATGAAATAGGAAAAAGAAAAACAATTGCAGTGAGATTGTCCCTGAAATAATAACTTTCCTTCAGTTAGTACAGACATGACTTCCAAAGAGGCAATTGCTGGGCTGTGTCTTTTACTTCTGTTTTTTAAAGGTAATGAGTGAGAGCTGGGAGATGGGCGTATTCAAGGTAGTAACCTTGCCAACTTACCATGCTCTGCTGCTTTCAATTTTTACCAAGTATCTTCTGAAATTTAAGAGCAGAGTAATGTCATAATTTGTTTTGTTCTTAGTTTATAACCACATTGATCTTAATCAGCTAAATTTATTTGATCATGCATATTAACCTTCCCCCAGATAATTACTGTGCTTCTTTTTAAAATATTTGTATTGTGCTAATGGTAGAAATGTTGTGAAGCCAGGATGGACACAGAATGGCTGCCACCATGGCAAATCTACCAGGCATTCTTTGATAAGTTTGTGTAAACCTCAGAAATTACATTTGAAATCTGAGCACCTGAACATGTTTTTCAGTGAATATGAAAAAAATAAATTTATTAAGATTATGGACATATTCATTTTCACATTAACTTATGAAAAGCTTTAATTGATAAAAGCAGCAAAAACAACATCTGTGGCTTATCTCAGATAAGAAATCTTTATTATCAAAACACACAATCTGATAGTTAAGCATTTAATCTCTTACAAATAATTTGAATGAACAGAATGCTTAAATAAAGTGTCAACAAACTACAATTTAATTAAAAAAGATAATTAGATAATTAAGCTCCCCTAAACATAAAAGAAATAAAATCTGCATTTTCCTTGTTAATCTCTTGAGATGGAAATTTTACAGTATTTTTAACAGGCGAGTTTTCCCCATTTCCAGTGAAATAATTCCTCTCTTGTTTGCTAGAATTATTCCAGAATTTTTTCAATATTGTTTTGGCAATCTTTCAGTATCTTGTGCTCCTATCTTCAACTTAACTTTTTAATTGTTTTGTGCCAGTCTTGAGACTGGCACAGTCTGGGCACTGTCCCTGAGCTTCTTTTGCTTAAGACTAGCGCTTTACCACTTGAGCCACAGTGCCACTTTCTGGGTTTTTCTGTTTATGTGCTACTGAGGAATCCAACTCAGGGTTTCATGCATGCGAGGCAAGCATTCTACCGCTAAGCCACCTTCCCAGCCCCAACTTTACGTTTAAGGAACTACTTTCACAGGGCCATTTCTCTCTTCTGAATTCACATCTATTACCTACAGAGGGGACATCCCCTCAATCTTAAGATCAGTAACTTTCATCAGCTCGCTTTTATTCTCACTTGAACCTATTATTAACAAGAGAAAAAAAGCTTCAAAATTTTTTCTTTATAAAACACTTTCAGATATAAGATACTATTTGGAATATATTATTAAGTTGTGCTGTTCAGGAGTATAATTTGGTGGCATAGATCTAAAGCTTGTGTGTGTGTGTGTGTGTATTCCTCAATCATATAGTTAGTTAAATTCCAGAAACATATCTTCTGATATTAGAGATAGACTAAATATTTATAAAGAAAGATATTAATTATAATGCTTTCAAACGTATAAATGAAAGCAAAGCCTTAAAGTTAAATACTGAAGTATTATTTGAACCAGAATTAGCAGACACATAGAAAAGTGATTGAACGTTAACAGTAATTATACCCCAGGCGTTGAATAGGATATTTTTTTTTCTGCATGTTCCTCTACTTCCATAATTTCCTACTACAAAATAATATGTTTTATATTATTTTATAATCATATGAGAGTATAATATATATAAGGAGAAATTAAATAAACTAGATCTAATTCCCCTTATTTCTCATATTTTGGGTGTAATTGTTGAATTCACATCAGTTTCCTTAATTGCCTAATAAAAGGCATGGTTTCATAATATGTTATTGGCACTTGATACACTCAAGAATAATTTGCTGTGAATTTGTCTGGGCTATAATGAGAAGACAAGAAGCCCACGACACAATGATGGCCTTGCTGAGTACAAAATCTGTTGAAGACAAATGCAGAAATAATACAAATTGATACCTGTAAAAACAGAAGTGTATAAAGGTATAATTCATCCAATGCTATTTAAACTACATGCTGGATACTAGGCAATGAATATATAAATTTTGAAATTCCAAAGTTCCAACTATCAAATTCCATCAGCACCTATTATATCTGCTGTATCTGTTAACTTTTTTGTTATTTTTATTATTATTGTGAAAATACTGTACAGAGGGGTTACAATTACATGGGCAAGATAATGAGTACATTTCTTATCAAGCATTGTTGCCTCCTCCTTTCTTTTTTTGTTCTTTCTTTCTTTCTTTTTTTTGGGGGGGTCCAGTCGTGGGACCTGAACTCTGGGCCTGGGCGCTGTCCCTCAGCTCTTCAGCTCACTTCTGCCACTTTAGCCACAATGCCACTTCTGGCTTTTTTTTTTTTTCTTTTTGCTTATGTGGTGCTGAGGAATCAAACCCAGGGCCTCAGGCATGCAAGGCAAACACTCTACTACTGAGCCACCTCCCCAGGCCCCTTTTTTTGTTATTTCTATGTGTATTTTGTTATTTATCTATTTTTACTTTGTTATTAACTGTACTTTGTTAGTTTTACGTCCTATTTCATTATTTTTCAACATCTTTCTTAGATATTTGAGAATTATAAAATTCCACTTATTTTACTGTTTCTTTTTGTAAAATAAGTTTTTGCTCTGCCTCCCCTTCCCTTTCCCCTCCCCTTCTCCCTCCCCTTTTCCCCCCTCCTCCTCCTCCTTTTTCTTCATCTTCTTTCCTTTTAAAATTATCTTTTAAGTAGTTGTACAAAGGAGCTGCCATTTAACAAAATAGTATGAGTATAATGCATTTTGATCAATGTCTCGCCTTTCATCATTTTCATCCATTTCTCCCAACCCACCCCTTCCTTCATATTTCTTAATTTTGCAGGATATACATTGCATTCTTGCCTGTATTTCTCCTCATTTTTTTTCATTGTCTACCCTTCTCCTTTATACCCCATGTTACCCCTTTTGAGTACTATTTTCTTGAACTTTGACTTTGCCTCTCTAAGAAATTATAGTTTGACTTCTCCCTTGAATCTACCATATTTTAGTTAATACATTTGGGTATACTTACATACCACTCAATGTATTTATTTATAAATTTATACGCTATTAAGAAAACAATAGCAGATGCTGGTGAGGATGTGATCATAAATGAGCCTTAGTATTCTATGAGTGGGATTGTAAACTTGTTCAACCACTCTGGAAACTAGCATGAGGTTCCCCAAAAGACTAAACATAGAGCTTCCCCGTGAACTAGCAGTTCCACTCCTGAGTATATATCCAAAGGAATACAAACCATGGTACAGTAAGGCCACCAGCACCACCATGCTTATTGCAGTGCTATTACCATAGCCAAGATAGGGAATCAGCCCAGTTCAGTTCAAGAAATGTCTTGAACTTTTCTTGCATTTTATCTCTTTGGATTTTTCCCCCCAACAGAACTTTGTCTTATATCTATATCACAACCATTCCTCTATCTTTTTTTCCCTGTAAAAACTGGCTCAACAATTTTACATATTTTATGTTAGACTGATTAACTTTAGGACTTGTATATCAAATGAGTGTATTTTTATGAATGATATATGACTCTATATCCTAACAATTGATCATTAACTTTTTCTCTTTTTTTAATATGTCATAGAACTTCCCAGTGTTTCCATGGGCTACTGTGATTAACCGAATTTTTTTTTCCATAGGGACAAAAAGGAGAACCAGGATTAGTGCCTGTTGTAAGTATATGTAAATAAAATGCGTTAAAACATAACTTTAGTATACTTTTACGTTATTTTTCCTCTTAAAAGATAAAAATTAGTTATTTTGTAAACAAGTAAACAAAAGCAAGATAAAATATGCAATAATTTTCCATATTTCTAACTTTAATGATTCATATGA
This sequence comes from Dipodomys ordii, assembly GCF_000151885.1. NCBI lineage: Eukaryota > Metazoa > Chordata > Mammalia > Rodentia > Heteromyidae > Dipodomys > Dipodomys ordii. The sequence goes on along the minus strand of NW_012267221.1, from coordinate 35,779,231 downwards.
CTAAAGGTACAAAATCATATTTTCATAAATAGGGAGAGTTAATATTAGTAATAGTATAGCAGTTTAATGTTCCATGGTTTGGGAACTAAGTTATCCTTTGGTCTTGGTAGATATTGAGTGTTACCTCACCATTTAAAAAATGTTTATAGAGTTGTATATGTTCAGTTTTCAACCACCTATATCCTAAAGGAATTATCAGTCTATAACTGCAATCTATAAATTTTATTTGGCAATGTTTACATTGTTGTTTTGCCTTTAAATCTGCTTGTTTTTCACAAAGAATACTTACCATTTAAATCACTCATTTTGTTTTTCTTCATGTAAAGTCACTTACACAAATTTACTACATCAAAAGTGCCAATGTTTTACATTTATTTGTCTATTCATGAGGGAGATTAATGTGCTATCAGAATCACCATTTTGCCTTTAAGTTTGCCTTCAAAGAAACAAAAGCACAGAAAAAAATGAGCCATCAGTTCTTGCCAGGATTTGGATGGCATCTTGGCTCCAGCATTGGTGCGTTTAATCATTCTACTAGTTTTGCCTCCCTGTAGTAGGGTTTAAATGTGATAATATCATAATCTACAATTCACAGAAGAAATGTTGTCAATAACTTCCATTTGTTTAGATGAAACATATTTTTGTGATTTTGGTTTTATTCTTATTTGATGACTGACACTTCTAAATCTCTGTAGACCCTTTATCTTAACAATGTTTTGCTTGTTGTTTAGGTCACAGGCATCCGTGGTCGACCAGGTCCAGCAGTAAGTGCTTTTCTCCACAATTCATGGTGCTATTGTGTTCACTAGGATACTGCAAATTGCTGTGGCATCCCTAAAATGAAAACGGCATATAGATGTTAAAAAATCTTGTTGTTTTAGAACATCTTGTCTTGAATCATTTTTTAGTTTAGGCATTTTCTTGCAGCAATAAACTCCTATTCATACAGAATATTTGATTAAATTTTTCTCATCTGATTAGTTTTGCTATTGGTTATGTGAAAGACCAAGCCACTTGTAGTCACATTGCTAAGTTTATATTGACCTTATTAAATTAACAAATGTAACAATAATATTAACAAATTATAAATTAGCAAAAGTAAAAAATAAAGTTAACAAATAATGTTTGTTATCTGACTCTGATTAAGAGTGAATTGCTATGATTTGTATAAATTACATATTGCAGTAGAAGTTGAGAAATTGCAAAAGGAAGTGGTTACTTTCAGATTTAGATACCATTTTTTCTGGTTTGAGTTATTAGCAGAACGCATAGCTGCGTAGATGGACAATACACTCATATACACGCATTCATCCATATTTATGCAAATTTTAATTCATTAATATATTTATGTATTGGTGATACTGAAACATGAATTTAGCACCTTCTTGGTAGGCCAGCTCTTTATGCCCCAGTCATTTTTGCTTTAGTTATTTTGTGGGTAATCTCTCTCATTTTTGCTTGGGGCCAGACTCCTGCCTCTGTCTCCTACATAGCCAGATGATGGGCATGTTGAGCAAGATATATTATGTACACATAGAGTTCCAGCTACTCAGGAGGGTAAGACAAGAGAATTTCTCAAGCCCAGGAATTTGGGGCCAACCTGGACAGTGTAATAACAACAACAAAATCTTTTTAAAGAGTAATAACCACCCACCCTATCCTAGAAGCATCATTTCCCAGTGGGGAAAAAGCCATTTTAAAATACCTTCATCGTAACACCATTTTAGAAAAACAGCTGTTGTTTTGAGGAATGAATAATGGAAACTATGATTTGAAAAATTAAGTAGGTCTTAAATATACAGTGGAAATAATACTATATTTTAAGTTGAGTAAAATATTATGATGAAATGAACAGCTGTTGTGGAGTGGAAGGCTTTTCTTTCCACTGCTTCCACAGGAGATGAACCTTGATGAGCGTTCTGTGGTATCATCTACTGAGGTGAACTCATACAGATCACTCATCATTTGAGATCTGTACATTTATGGGGTTTTTCAACTCTGAACTCTCAAGTTTTTGTGTTCACAAGAAGCTAGAAAATTAGTGATTAATAGACAAACTAATATACTTAGCTAATTGAGGTCTGTGATGCTATAATTTTTTGCAGGCCCTCAGCTTTCTCTGTTACAATAAACATCCTCCAATAGACATGTAACTTTGTATGTGCATACCTTTGTTCCCCATAGTGTACAACTGCATGGAATTAGATATGCAATATTTCTATTTCTAAATTTCATCTTATAAAACAAATCTTTTAAATGAAAACACTCAAAGTGTAAATGTTTATAGAAATAATCATCATTGTGGGAAGGAAGGAATGGTAGGGGAAAAACAAAGGAGGAAGCAACAATGCTCAATTGGAAATGTACTCATTACCTTGTTCATATAACTGTAACCCCTCTGTATAGTATTTTTACAATAAAAGCGTACAAAAAAGAACTACAATGTACTGGAAAAAAAAAGAAATAATCATCACTTACTTGCTGTTTTAGGGCCCTCCAGGATCTCAAGGACCAAGAGGAGAGAGAGGCCCCAAAGGAAGACCTGTAAGTAGATGGGGAGGGTTCATTTTTTACCACTGGGTCCCAAGAAAGCCAGTCTGAACTTTGTTCCCTGAGTGCATCAAGGAGCCACCTCCTTGCCTACATTAAATGCACAAAGAATTCTCCTCATGAGTAATTAGCTCTCCTGACTTAGAGGAAATTACTTTGTTATTATCTTGATATAGTTTGTGATTGTAATTTACTTCCTATCTTGTTTAGACCCAAGGAAGAGAATATGAATTGGACATGCATGCACGTGTGTGTGTGTGTGTGTGTGTGTGTGTGTGTGTGTGAAGAGTGGTGATTAGACATTCATGAAGCAAGATGACTGTTGGCAGATGCTATCTAGAACATATGTTCTTCTGTTAATACGAGCAAAGAGTGTTGTGACAGCAAGTGTTTAACAATTGGATTTCTTTTCAAAAGCTGTTATTTTAAATGTAGCATTTGCTGATTTCCTTAGTGTTAATATTCCAATTCTAGCTGGTTCCTAGCCTCCAGCATTGTATTACAGAATACTTATAGAGGAGGTCTGAGTTTTAGATCTCAAACCTTCTGCAGGGACTGTACTAATGCTATTTCTGTCCAAATGCAGTGTAGTGTTAGAATCATAGATATTACTTTCCTCTCCCTACTCCCAGTGCCATTAAACAGTGCAGAAGTTTCACAATGTGCAACACAGTTGTTCAGATAATTTCTTTTTCATTGTGGGACATTGAATATCTTCACCTACTAGATGCTTCCATCACCTCTCAGATTGTGACAACTAATAATGTCTCTCAGAGTTTCCAAATTTAGGCAGATTTGAAATTGAAAATTGAAATTAACATAGAAAAGTCTTGTGAAGCTATCAGTACTAGCCAGTGAGCATAATGAATGTCTTTCAGTACATTTCTTCAGTCTTAAATAGATTGCCCAGGTTACAATAGTGAGTAAATAAAACTCTATCAGGAGATAGATAGCCAAGGAGATGTGATTGCATATGTTACTTAATCCCTATGATATATGTGTGTACGTGTGTTTGTTTTGTGTGTGTGTATATGTGTGTGTTACTGCTAATCAGCCCCAGAACCAAAAAGTTCTTCCCATTTCTGTCATGACTCTTTGCTACTTGTGGATGTTGCCACCTAGTGGTCAGAAACAATAATTTATTGTTGTAGATTGTTGCATGATGTGCTGAGCATCTGGACAATGGAAGGGAATGATAATAAATAGAATATTTTTTTTACCTTAATATGTTCATTTGTAAATATAAAAATATATGAAAATGTATGTCAACCTATTTCAAAATCATTTATTTTTAATATTTAATGTCATAAAATTATAATGTTCAGTATTATAGTTGTCCTTATCAACAGTAGTCTTGGTTATGTTCACATAATTATGGAAATTTTCATGAAATCAATTTTATTGATTTTTAACTTCAGTTTGTGTAAGACTACAATATTGTACAAGGTATTTTAGAACAATTTTGGGAAAATACAGCATAGATTCTGAAGTCAGAGAAATTGTGTGTTATCTCCAGATCACACAGAAATATAATAATTATTTTACTAATCACAGATTAGAGGAATTAGAAAACAGTAGCTTTAAGACTACATCACTCAAAATTTTGTCTACCTATCTATATAGACAGTAAACATATTTCCATTTTCATTAAAAATGGCATAGGGAGCTAAGATTATGTTTAGCTCATTTTTTTGTATGGGATATTAGATAATTATCATCATTTATCAGTTAAATATTATAAAACATGTTTTTCATGCCAGATTCTATGAGTAATCCAGATTCTTTGTCTTTGCTACCACTGAAGATATGCATTTCCATGAATGCCCACCAACATATAATCTAGGAATCCTTGTTAGCAATAAAAACCTCTAGATGAAAAGTGTAGCAAATTATCAGTAGCTTAAGAATCAAAAGGGGGTTGATGTTTGTGGTGTGTGTGTGTTGATGTTTGTGGTGTGTGTGTGTGTGTGTGTGTGTGTGTGTACACACACATGCACATAAATCCTGGGGCTTGAACTCAGGGCCTAACCAATATCCCTGAGTTTTGTTTTTGTTTTTGTTCTTTTTGCTAAAGGCTAGCATTCTCCCACTTGAGCCACAGCTCCACTTCTGGCTTTTTGATGGTTAACAAGATATAACAGTCATAAGTTTTCCTGCCTAAGCTGGCTTCTAACTGACCTACATATCTCAGTCTTTGTAGTACTTAGGATTAAAGTTTCAAGCCACCAGTGCCCAGCAAATAGAGTTTGGTTTTGATAATGAGAGTAATTTGGTAATGAGAGCTACTTCTGTTTGAATAAATTATTTATTCTACTATTTCAAGAAATAAAGAATCTTATATGAATGTTTGAATATATCAAACTATTAATCAACTTTATGGTATAACTACTATGCTACTCTTCTCAAACTATTACACCATCATATGCGAACTGCATTCTCTACAGCATCAGTATGCTCTGTATTACTCTACCTGCATCACCAGATCATATTTGAACTGGTGGCTGACCAGTAGACACTCTTTTGTGTAAGGTAGCTAACGTTCTTTACCTATTATTTTCTAATGTATCATTATTCTCAATTCTCACTCTTACTGATAAAAAACATATTGTTTTATAACACTTTGTTCCTTTCCTTTTGAAGCTTGTTACGATTTTTTAAAACATTAACAAGTCAGCAAATACTTGAGAAGACTTGTGGGAATGATGAGGCTAGGGGACTGAGCTTTACAAGAATTGAGGACGTGGCTATTCCCTAAACTGCCTGAGGATGTGGGCTGGAAGGGTGGAGTTTGGCAACTAGAAACCATTGCTCACTTTTCTGAGAACTAGACTTGGCTGGATCATTTTTTGCCTTTATTTCTAATTTTTCATTGGTCTTGTCTACTTTTCAGAGTGGGAAAGAATAATAAAATGTGCCAGCCTAAAAGTACAAAGATTGAAGTGTGAAAATGTAATACACATGTACTGAATGTCTAGTATGTACCAGGAACTATGCAAAGCATCAAGCACTTAGAAATAAATATAAACTCAACTCACAGCTCTAAGCCAAGATTACCTCAATTTGGAGGAAGTGGGTTGGTAACATGGTTAAAACAGGCAGATTCATAGTTAACTGTAATCAAAGACAGACAGTAAACTTAGAATTTGTTTTTAAATACTTTTGTGCAACAAAGCAAACAAATAAGGAGGCTCAGACTGCTGCTACACTGAAAGCAGTTTTTAAATGATTCTAAGAAAAGTAAGGCCTGGTGACTTACCACATGAAGTAAAATTCTTACCTAGACTATACCCTATAATCGAAAGTCTGATCAGTGTAAAATCAACAGTGTTGATGTAGCTGATGGTTACAATGGCCGTGAAGAAGGAGATGATTAAAGCCGTCCACCAAATACATACTTGATCATGGGTTTTGACTTTCCTGGCTTTGTTTTTCTAGGGTCCCCGTGGCCCTCAGGGAATTGATGGTGAGCCAGGTGTTCCAGGTCAACCCGGTGCTCCGGGGCCTCCTGGGCATCCCTCCCACCCAGGACCAGACGGCATGAGTCGGGTGAGTTGTGTGTACTGCCAAATGTCACATGGAGGTAGTGTATTCAGTTATAAGTTTGTCATGATTTTTTTTTTTTGGCCGGTCAGGGGGCCTGAACTCTGGGCCTGGGCGCTGTCCCTCAGCTCTTCAGCTCAAGGCTAGCGCTCTACCACTTGAGCCATAGCGCCACTTCTGGCTTTTTCTGCTTGTGTGGTGCTAAGGAATCGAACTAGGGTCTCATGCATGCGAGGCAAGCACTCTACCACTGAGCCACCTTCCGAGGCCTTCATTATGATTTTTGCTGGAGTCAGTTCAGAAAACAAAATGTGAACTGAATGTTTTATAACTAAATCAAAACAACACTAATAAAGCTATCTGATTATTTCTTAAATTTTAGTTTCTTACCTGAAGTATAATAAAATACCTCTGTGATCTCTTTTGAATTCTTAGTGTAAGAAGTATAAGGCATTTAGTGTTAGATTGCATAATGTAATAAGGGATCTTACAGTATCTGAGTATCATTTTTATTTTATAGAACAGCACAATTTCTCAATTGATTGTGGAAGAAATTGCCAACTGCCTTTTAAAAATGCACAGTTTTTTTTTTTTTTAGCAATAAGATCTGGAAATTTATATATCTGCTGGATTGTAGGTGAACAGTTTAGGAGAGTTTGTTTGCCAAGGTTTTTTTTTTTTAAATGTGAATACAGGTAAAGCTGCTTTAAATATTTTAGAACATTTAGAGATTCATTAAAATGTTATAAAATGTTTACACTATACGTTAATGCAATTTAATGTTTGCTAGCCATGAACAAAGAAAGAGGAACAGAATCTCTTTAAAATAGTCCAATATGAAATCTGGCATCTTTAGGACAAATGTTTAAAGGCATCTTTTGGGCTTTGTTTCAGTGTTTAGTGTACTCTAATCATGGAAGACAATCAGATAAAGAGGCTTAAACCTGAAATTCATTAGCCTGAGAACTCATCAGCATGAACTGTGCTTTTATTAGGTGTCAGATGTTTGTCCCACTTCAGCTGTTCTGAATCTGTATACTTCAGAAAATGCTCTAAGGAAGAATGGTTTATCAAAAGCATACAATGAAACCTACTAGACACTAAGTTGGAAATTGCGGGGAGGAGAGAGAATGGGAACTGGGAAGGAAAAAAACTGGGACAGGATGAGGGAGGGAATGAAATTGTTCAAAAGGAAATGAATGAATTACCTATGTAACTGTAGCTCCTCTGTATATCACTTTTATAAAAACATTTTAAAAATCTCAAAAAAAAAAGCATACAGCTTGACCAAATAGCTTGAATCTTCCATCATGCTTTACAGTGAAATATTTAAAATTATTCTTAGGAGAGTCATTCTGTAAGGATTACATAAAGTACGCACTTTTCAATTTAAAAAGAATGTTGACTTACATCTTTTACTGTGGAAATAATGTCAACACATTGCTTTTTACAGCCATTTTCAGCTCAGATGGCTGGGTTGGATGAAAAATCTGGACTTGGGAGTCAAGTGGGACTCATGCCTGGCTCTGTGGTAAGCATACTGTAAACAACACTGCTCAAAAATAAAGGAAGATGAAACATGAAAAAGAAGCTTGAGTTACTTTTAAGAAATAATGGATATGCACGCATGCATGCATGTGTCACCCAGTCAGCCAGTTTATCAGTTGTTCCTATTAGCTAAAAGCCCAGTGTAGCTTGGGTCATAGCCATGCAAAGCCCACATGGACATTAATGAAGATCTTTATATCTATTTTAGTTAATTCTTGAAGACACGATTTTACAACATATACTTATCACTATCACAAAAAAACTGTTCCTTAATAGTTAAAGATCCCATCTTATGATATTATAGAAATGTTATTTTGAAAAAATTTTGAAATAAGTGGTATTTTAATACTATGATTTCATCATTTCGGACATGTTTCAATAAATTCCCTGGATGTCTTAAGTACTTCAACAGCTCTGAGGTTCTCTGGAAGAAGAGCGCTTCATCATTCTTGAACACATTTTTAGTTCATCAATTGCCAGACAATTCCGTTTGCTGGGAGGGGGCAAATACCTGGGTATTTGGAGCACTATAATCTCAGTGAATGAATGAACACTTTTAAAACTGAATCTTCCATATTCTTTCTGTCATAATTCCAAATCATTCCAGATTAATGAAATTCAGGCCTTAAGAAATAAAGTCAGACCTCATGAATAATGCGTGCCCCCCATGCTTAAGGCTAGGACTATGAATGCCTTAAACATTGTTTATTTGTATATTTTTAAACAATTCCTAGGAATTTGATGCTTATCCTTTCATGTTTTTCTGAAATAACTGATTTTTTTTATCTATTTGAAGTTTAATTTACATATGTGCATATTTTAAAAAGGGCTTTTAAACTTCTTCCCTAGACAAAATACCTGATCAATGCAAAATAAAATTGTTTTTCTTATGAAATACACTTGATTTTAATTAACTCAGGTTTACTTTATAAGACTGACAATTAAAAAGTTGTAGACATACATTGCCATACATAGTACTGAATATTCTTAAGTCTTTTGGTTCCTTTACTTTCTTTTGGTAGTGCTCCGTTTACTTTTCAAATGAGGGAAGCCTCTGCTGATACTTACATCAGACACTGTATGTACAAGGAACCTCATTGCCATTTTAAATGGGTACTGAAAATAATTTAGTCCCTATTGTTGGTTTCATAAACGTTCCATTTAATGGGTTTCTTAACAAGAAGCTGCTGTAAAGCTGCAATATTACCCAGGCTGTTTGATAACTCCTTTACTCAGGCCAAAATTTTCTTCTCTTCAGATGTTCTTGTTTAACGGAACCACCCTATCTATACACATGAGAGTGTTCTTGTCTTAAAGACACAGGGTGTGTACAGGCATTTTGTTTATTTCTATTCATGACACGAGGGTATGTATCAGTCATCCCAGATGTTAGCCGAGCCTTAATCTCTTCGCCTTATAGATGAGTTCAGAGAGAGAATGTCACCAGCTTTGGCTTTCATAGCTTCACTCTTCCAGATTCAAAAGCTGATTCAATATTTTCAACATATTAGTCATCTTGAATACTATGCAACTTTTCTTCTCATTTGTTTTTAAGGGTCCTGTTGGCCCAAGAGGACCTCAGGGTTTACAAGGGCAACAAGTAAGTTCATTTTGTTTAAATAACTAGATTATATACTGTAGTCAAGAAAAGTAAAAGCATAAATAAGGTCTATGTAACATGATTGCTTTTGGCTAGCCTTAAGAAATATATAATTGTAAATGTCCAATTTGATTGGGCCGTATTAAATCATTCTCACTCATTCATATATACAGTATTCATATCACAGGTCCTTCATGGTGCTACATTGTTACCATTTGATTTCTTTATATGAGTTACCAACAATACTTGGAATTATGCCTGTTGCTTCTGAATGAAGAGGTCATAATTTCCTGTTATGATAAAAGTCTCATAATTGAATAATGAATTTATGCAATTAAATCATAAAAGGCCACCTCCAGGGGGAATGACCACCTTGGGTTTTATTTGTAATAATATGTAACCGTTCATGTTATGTTTGAAAAAAACCTAATGTTGCAAACTTTCTTTCTATGCCTATCAACTAGCAGTAAACTTGTGACATAAAACTGTTTTATTGCTTGCAGTCATTTAACAGGCATTACAAAGTCATGCTTCCAAAGAGAGGTTACCACATTGTTGTCATCATATTTGGAGTATTTTCTCAAGACATGTGAATAGAAACAAGTTTACTGAAGATGATGAAATATGTGATATGGTGATGGTGATAATGAGTGTTAATGCATTCATTCTGCTACCACTATACTGTTTTAAATATATATCAATTACTTCAGCACTCTAATGAACTATGTGTTTTCGTGATTGTCCTTTTACAGGTTAGCAAACTGAATTACAAACAGTACCTTGCCTTAGAGTCATAGAGCATGAAAGTCTAGACTCCCATACTATATACCACAGAGCACATAGAGAGTGTAAGATTTGGCACATGCTTTTCCTTTGGTTTTCATATATCACATATCTTCAATTTCAGGGAGGCACAGGACCAGCTGGTCCTCCTGGTGAGCCTGGTGAACCTGGACCAATGGTAATGTCAATAAGCATGTACACCTGGTTCAACATAGGCCCACTCTTACACTGATGTCACATTTTCCCAGATCCTTTCTAATGTAGAAAAAAATGTCTATCCAGCTTGGGATCACTCTATTATGGACTATGCTTAGCTATAGCTTCCTTACATCAGACAGAATATTTAAATTCAAAGTGGTTTTGGACAGTAGACAGTAATAAGTTATGTGCATTTGAGCTATTAAAAATGCTTTTCATCTGTTGAGTACATGATCTGAGGGATACGGCATAAAATTCAAATTATTAACAAGATGATTTTCTGTGATGTTTTATTATCTCAATTATATTTTATATTATAAACACAGAGAGGTAATATGTACCTTACATGTTTTATTTTATTACTAGGGTCCAATTGGTGCGCGTGGACCAGAAGGCCCTCCTGGGAAGCCTGGTGAAGATGTGAGCTTCTTTGTTTTAATTTGCGTTGGAGTTCTGAAGGAACTCAGGAGGGGATACAGTGTTAAAATGAATGTTCTGCATGAACTCCCATTTCAATTTCCTACCCTTTTTGACTTCTATTAAATTCTATTCACCAGGAGACCTAAAGATTAAACTTCACAAAAGCCTAAAAAGGCTTTCACTTTTGGTTAGGTTAAATCATTAGGTAGTCTGTTTCTTGCATTCGCCAGGATTTTCATGAAAATTTCTTGTTGAAGCGGGGGGCCAATGGCTAATGCCTGTGATTTTTCACTACGAAGCTATAATCTGAGGATTGTGGCTCAAAATCATCCTGGGCAGGGGCTGGGAAGGTGGCTCAGTGGTAGAGTGCTTGCCTTGCATGCTCGAGGCCCTGGGTTCGATTCCTCAGTACCACATAAGCAAAAAGAAAAAAGCCAGAAGTGGTGCTGTGGCTCAAGTGGTAGAGCGCTAGCCTTGAGCTGAAGAGTTGAGGGACAGCGCCCAGGCCCAGAGTTCAGGCCCCACGACCGGACCCAAAAAAAAAATCATCCTGGGCAGAAAAGTTTGTGAGACTCCAATAATCAATTAACTACCAAAAATCCGGAAATGGAACTGTGGCTCAAGTAGTAGAGCATTATATTTGAGCACAAAAGCTGGAGGACAGTGCCCAGGTCCTGAGCTTAAGTCTGAGAACCAGCACAAAAATATTTTTTAAAAATTCTTGTTGATATAATAGAATTATTACATTAGCAACAACATCTGCTACATCACTAGAACCAAAAGAAAGAGCAGAATGTGTTCTTATAAAGTCATGGGTTAAATGGAATTTTAAAGCTGTCTTAGAAGTCTAGTACCAATATGGTTCTTGAATGTTGAAAAAAGTAATTTAAAAATTGTTAATTAAGGTTAATACTCAACTATAGATTTTACTTTAATAATGTATGACTAAAGATTAACGTTGAACAACAAGCTGGCATCAGTGGGTCACATCTGTAATCCTAGCTATCCTCAGAAAACTTGAAGAAGCACAGTGCAAAGCTAGCTTTGTCAGGAAAGTCTGTTAGCTTCTATCTTAAATTAACCACCCAAATTCTAGAGTGGAGGCATAATCAAATGGTGGAGCTTCCACTGTAATCTAGAAAGTAAGAGCGCAAGGTCCTGAGTTCAAGCCATTATTGGCACACACAGACACAGACACAGACACAGACACACACACACACACACACACACACACACAGAGTTAGCTATTAGATAGTATTTAAACCTTGACCAAGCAAAGATATTTTTCTTATTCTAAGTCATGATATTCATTTAAACTGATTACAGTTCATTTGACCATAAAGAAAATAATCTCTGGTAGTTGTTTTCCTTTTTCTTTTTTACTTGCCACAGAGAAAGAAATAGTGGTAGTGTTTAAGAGTATTTTAATTCACCATCACATGATGATATAAAATTTCAAGGCATATATATGTTTATAAATTTTCATTTTATGAGATGCAGTATTGCTATGTAGCATTGAACTTGAGAACTTTCTGATATAGCTTCCTCAGGGCTAAGATTATGAGCATTTACTAACACACCAGGCTTTTTAAGACAAATCAGAATGTAACATACCTTATTTATTTATTTATTACTATGTTGGGGTTAAACCTTGGACCCTGTGAATGCTAGGAAAGCACTATACCTCTGAGCTACATCCTTAACCTTATGTGTATAGATTTTAATGAAAGTTTTTTTGGGGGGGGTCAGTTGTGGGGCTGGGCACTGTCCCTGAGCACTTCAACTCAAGACAAGTGCTCTACCACTTGAGCCACAGGCCACTTCCAAATAAAGTTTGTGTGTGTGTGTGTAGATTTTAATGTGCTATAGATCAGACCATGAATCTTTATATCTATTTCTTCTCTCACATAGAAGTTCTACAAATGACAGAATATTGAATGGATTGCTATCAGAAGAGATTTTCTTCCTTCCTTCCTCCTTTCCCTCCTCCTTTCCCTCCTCCTTTCCCTCCTCCTTTCCCTCCTTCCTTTCCCTCCTCCTTTCCCTCCTTCCTTCCCCCTTCTTTCCCCCTTCCTTCCCTTCCTTCCTTCCTTCCTTCCTTCC